>NW_007729897.1:145101-157739 GCF_000696425.1 Galeopterus variegatus
TAAAGGGCTCTCTGGATGGGGTAGGACACTCAACCCATCTTCTGGTCATCACTTGGCAGGTCCTGGTCTTACCCCCACCCCAGGGCTGGTGATGTGACTCTTAAATTTGGCCTCCCCTGGCACAGCACAGTAATGGTAGAGAAGACTGGCCAAGTTACTTGTATAGACTGAGCTGATTCCAGGTCATTTACACAGGAGAAAAGGCAGAGCCAGGAAACTTTTTGAAGGTAAGAATTTAGGGAAATACTAAGAATTCATAGATAATCTAACTTCAGCATATCTGAAAGTGATGAATAGAGTAGGCAACGTTCTGAAAAGCCAGAGTTTACAGCTAGTGAGGAGCCACCAGCTCAGAAGATAACTTTTATGTTTTCCAAATGTATGGTTTTAGAGTCTTAGAGATAAGAATGCTTAGAGATAATTGTTTCAGTTTACTCCACATGATGAGGACTTTTCCAAGGGATGTATCCCAAATTTCCTCATTCCCACTAGCCTGCAGGTAAAAATGAGATCACATTAATGGCAGTGACTCAAATTTCCTAAACCTCTTGCTCCCATTTGCAAAGTAAGTCCTAAACCCCATATCAGAACCCCATCAGTCTTGGAGTTTAGCATGGCTTATAAACTTCTGTTCTGGTCTTCCTCAGTCCTGCCGGGTGAGGGTTGCCTGTGTCACTGCTCTTTTTCTCTCCCTGAGAACACTGGTTCTGTCTCTTGGCACTCATGAAGCTGCAAAACACTCAGATGCCAGAATCTGGTGTTTTGCACCAGAGCCTCACTGGATCCTGAACAGAAATGGGGAGAATTCCCATCTCCTTCCTGTTCTTAGCTGTAACTTCGTCATCTTCTAAGACAGTGTCTGGGGGCCTGGCCAGACCCCTCAAGGGCTCATGAGCTTCTGCCTGGAGTGCTCTTGGTGGTGGCCCTGGACCAACTTTGCCCTGATGAACCTTCTACCCTCCCCTCATGAGCAAAGCAGTGTCTGCTAGCCTTGAGCTCCATTCCTTTATCAGACACACTTGGGCTTCCCAGAATCATCTTTATTGAGACTCAGCTGGGACCTTTGCAACATGGGGAAGTTGGAGGTCACCATGCAAGCACGCAGGAACAGAGACAGAAACTTCACTCTTCTCCTTCACCCCTCCCTTCTTCCAGACTTTATTAAGCACTAGCCACATTCCAAATACTATGCTGGGGCATCAGAGATACAAAAAATCAAGAAACTTGCATTATGATAAGCCATCAGATTGGGCTAGGTTGCCAAGATGATGCCTCTGGGGGATGAGAGTAGAGAGGAGGAAAGACAGGTGGCTTCCCTCACTTGCCTGGCCCTTTGGGGGCATTGTTGATGTAGAGAGCTGCCAGCCTTAGGAAAACTAAAAAGCAAAGATTACTAAGCAGTTTAGCCTTTCAAAAAGGGTTCCTATACTTTTCTGGTCAGAAGTGTTCCCCTAATCAGGAATGAAGATCCTATTAATTACAGAGTTGTAAAACATAGTTATTATTGAGAAAATATATATATTTGTAAAAAACATATATTTGTATATAGTTGTAAAACATAGTTATTAAGAGAAAGAGAATTAACACTTATTGAGGACCAACTATGTGAGAGGTACCATAAAAATATCATGTAATTTTTTAAAGCAGACTTATTGAGGTATGATTGACATATAACAAACAGTGCATATTTAAATCACATAGTTTGATAAGTTTTAACATTCATATATGCTTGTGAAACCATCACCAGAATCAAGATAATGAACATATCCATCACCCCCAAAAGTTACCTCATGCCCCTTTGTCCTACTTCTCCCCAGCCTAATTCTCAACCTCCAGTATCTGCTTTCTGTCACTATAGACTAGTGTGCATTTCCTAGAATTTTATATTAACGGAATCATACGGTATGCACTCTTTTTTGTCAGGCTACTTTCACTCGGCATAATTACTTTGAGATTCATCAAGTTGTGTGTATCAGCAGTTCATTCATTTTCATTGCTGAGGATATTTCATTGTTGGCATACACCATAGTTGTTTATCCATTCACAGGCTGGTAAATATTTAAGTCATTTAATTTTTGACTATTACAAATAAAGCTGCTGTGAACGTTCATGGTCAAGTTTTTGAATGGACATATGCTTTCATTTCACTTGGGAAAATATCTAACTGTGGAATGGATGTGTCCTATAGTAAGTGTATATTTAGCTGTTCAAGAAACTACTAAACGTTTTCCAAAATGGTTGTATCATCTTACATTCCCACTAGCAGCATATGAGTGCTCCAGTTGCTCCATGTCTTTTCTAGAACTTTGTATGGTCAGTCTTTTTAATTTTAGACATTGTAATAGATATGTAGTGGTAAAAACTAATGATATTGAGCATCTTTTCATGTGCCTATTTTCCATATGCATATCTTCTTTAGTGAAGTCCTTTGCCCATTTTAAAAATTGGTTTTTTTGTTTGTTTTTCTTGAGTTTTGAGAGTTATTATATATTCCAGGCTTGTATCTTTGATCATGTATGAGATTTGCAAATACTTTCTTTCAGTCTGTGGTAGGTCTTTTAATTTTCTTAAAAGTGTCTTTTGAAGAGCAGACTTTAAAAAAAATTTTTGGTAAAGCTGAATTTATCAATTTATTCTTTTATAGACGGTGCATTTGATCCATAGCTAAGAAGTCTCTGGCTAACCCAAATCACAAAGATTGTCTTCTCTGTTTTCTTCTAGGTGTTTTACAGTTTTAGGTTTTAGCTTTATATTTACAATTTATTTTGAGTTAATTTTGTATATGGTATAAGATATGGATCAAGTTTTTGTTTGTTTGTTCATTTGGTTGGTTTTTCTTTTTATATGACTATCCAATAGCTCCAGCAGAATTTGCTGAAAAGACTATTCTTTTTTCACTAAATTGCCTTTGCACCTGTGTAAAAATCAATTTCTGAAATATGTGTGGATATGTTTCTGGACTATATTCTGTTTCATTAATCTGTTTGTCTATCTTTATGCCAATACCACTCAATCCTTATGACTATGGCTTTATAATAAGTCTTAAAGTCAGTTAGTGTTAACTCCCCCAAATTTGTTCTTCTTTTTCAAGTTGTTTTGAGTATTCTGAGTCTTTCGCATTTCCATATAAATTTTAGATTGTCAACATTCACACACAAAAAAACCTGCTGGGATTTTTTAAAAAACTTATTTATTATTATTATTTTTTTACATTCCAAGATGTTGTGGAGCAGTTGGGGGGAGTAGGGAGAGGGGATAAGGTGGGAGGGGAAAAAAGGGGGATGTGGTTAAGGCCTGTGGCAATGCCCTCATTCCTGCAGGAGAGCCTGGGGTGCTTCTGGTGGCGGCTCTGTGGTCATCACTGGGCAGGATGCGGACGTCGGGGGCACATAGCTGAGGCCCTTGGCCCTCCCCCAACCCCAGCTTGGGAGCCTGAGAGGTTTCCAGTCTTTCTAGATTTTACAGGTGTTCTTTGGTGGTGTTAGACCTTTACTGGTTAATATCAGAACTTTGTCTCTGATCTATGGTTTTTTAAAATTTTTCTCTCAGTTCTGTGTTGGATTATTTGCTATTCCCACTGCTTAAACTCTGCACTTGCACTAATTTGTTGTCCTTTGCTTACTTCTAAAGTGGGGAACTTCCTGTGGAGACCAGTACTTGAGCTCTGTGGTTGAGTTAAATTGCTGCTTTGCTGTTGATTCCCTGGGGAAGGCTTTTTGTGCAGCTCAGGTTTTAATTGTTGACCTTGTAAGCACTTCTGGATCTTGTGAAGTCCGGTACACCTGGGTTGTGTAGAAGCTCTGGTCTGGGCCTGAGTCTTTTCAACAAACTGCATCCCCTGCAGATCTATATTCCTGACCAGTCTCCACAGAGTGTGCTGATTGGAGGGCAGATCTGCTGTCCATGCTATGCACTGGTGGGCCCATCTCCCCCCACCTGCTCCAAACACTTCCTGTGCACTGGTCCCTTGCAATGACTCACCAGCCTCTGAGTGGCTCCTTTTTTTCAGTGTCTGTGGCTCCTTGCTCCTATGTGGGTCTGCAGGAACCCTGTTAGTGGTCTTGCTGGCCTGGGAGCTATGAAGGTTCTCTTCTCCCCTGCAGCCTCCAAGCAACTTCATACAAAGGGCACAGCAGCGGCTTTTGCCTGCTTTTGCCCCGACTCAGAGTGGTCAGAGCCAGCCTTTCTTTCTCTCATTCTGTCTTCTACTGCCTTCATGAACTCCATAGTTCTCTCCCCCTCATTCCCTGAGCTCTTGCGGTCCAACTTGGCGATCATTACTTTTTAATAGTTGTAAATTGTTTGATTATGGGAGAGGGTGACACTGGGTACCATTTTTTCCGCCATCTTGATGAAAGTTCCCTGCTGGGATTTTTATTGAGATTGCATTGAATCAATACATTAATTTAAGAAGAATTTACAGCATTAAAATGATGAATTTTCTGATCCACAAGCACACTATGTCTTTCCATTTATTTAGTACTCTAATTTCTCTCAGAAACATTTTATAATTTTTAATGTTCAGGTCTTACACATGTTTTGTCATATTTAGATTTAGCTCTGAATATTTCATTTTTAATGCTACTGGAAATAATATTTAAAATTTTCAATTTCTGATTGTTTCTGACTAGCATGTAGAAACATATTGATTTTTGTATATCGATCTCATATCCTGAAACCTTATAAAACTCATTTGTTCTAATAGCCTTTGTGGTAGATTCCATAGGATTTTCTACATTGACAATCATGTCACCTGTGAATAGAGTATTACTTCTTTCTTTCCAATGTGATACTTTTATGTCTTTTTCTTGCCTTAGTAGACTAGCTAGAAACTTCAGTACAATGTTGAATAGAAATGGTGAAAGCAGACATCTTTGCCTTGTTCCTGCTTGGGACCATTATGAATGATGTTAGCTGTAAATTTTTCATAGATGCTGTTTATCAGATTGAAAACTTTGCTTTCTATTCCAAGTTTACTAAGAGTTTCTTTTCTTTTTTTATATTAGAAATGGATGTTGGATTTCATCAAATACTTTTTTCTACACTTATTGAGATTTCTTTTTCTTTTTAATCTGTTAATATAGGGAATTATATTACTTAATTTTTAAAAACCAAACTTGCATTCCTGGGATAAAACTTACTTGATCATAATGCATTATCCTTTTAATTACATTTGCTAAAATTTTCTTTAAAATATCACATTGATGTTTATGGGGGACATGAGTCACAATTTTCTGACTGACTGGTTTTGCTGGTTTTGATATCAGTGTAATGCTAACCTCATAGAATGAGTTGAGACATATTCACTCCTCTTCAATTTTCTGGAAGCATTTTTGTAGAATTGGAATTGTTTCTTCCTTAAATCTTTGATATAATTCATTTGGGTCTGGAGTTTCCTCTGTGGAAGAGTTTTAACTACAAATTCCATTTTAAAAATAGATATTGGGATAGTAAGGCTTTAAAAAAACACTTTAGTGAGCATTGGTAAAACATTTCTCTAATAGATTTAGGGATTTTCAGGCTTCAAAAAAAAAAAAAACTTGACTGAGCAAGGAGCTTATTTATCTAAGCTGTCGATTTATTGACATAAAGATATTTATACTATTCCCTTATTTTCCTTTTTATATCTGGTCTAATCTGTAGTGATAATGTCACTTCTCTCATCCCTAATGTAGTTATTGGTAATTAGCGACTTCTCTTCTTACTGATATGTCTGACTAAAAATTCATCAGTTTTGTTGATCTTCTCAAAGAACCAGTTTTAATTTTGTTGTTTTTCTCAATCATTTTCCTGTTTTTTTTTTAATTGATTTCTGCTTTTATCTTTATTATTTCCTTCCTTTTGTTTATTTTGGGATTTCATCTGCTTTTTTTATAATTTCTTAAGGTGCAAGCTGATGTTATTGATTTCAAACCCTTCTTACGGCATTTTAGTGCTATAATTTTCTCTCTAAATACTGTTTTTAGCTGTACCCCATCAATTTTCATTCTTATTTAGTTCCAAATATTTCCCTATTTTCTTTTTGATTATTTCTTTGACTTAGTCATGTGTTTAGTTTCTAAATCTTTGGTAAATTTCCAGTCATCTTTTTGTTGTTGATTTCTAATTTATTTCCATTTATTATCAGGCATGTGTTATCTAGTTTCTAAATCTTTGGTAAATTTCCAGTCATCTTTTTGTTGTTGATTTCTAATTTATTTCTCATGTGTTTAGTTTCTAAATCTTTGGTAAATTTCCAGTCATCTTTTTGTTGTTGATTTCTAATTTATTTCCATTTATTATCAGAAAGCATATTTTGTATGATTTGAATCATTTTGAATTTATTAAGACTTGTTTTATGGCCCAGAATATGGTCTATCATAGTAAATATTCCATGTGTACCTAAAAAAAGAATATTTATTCTGCTGGTTTTGGCTGAACAATAAACGTCAATTTGATCAGATTGGTTTATAGTATTTTTCAGGTCTTCTATCTCCATACTAATTTTCTGTCTACTTGTTCTATTATTAATGAGAAAAGGATGTTGAAATTTCTAGCTATAATTGTGGATTTTGCTGTTAGTCCTTGCAGTTTATCAGGTTGTACCTCATATACTTTAAATCTTTGTTATTCGCTATATTAGAGTTTAGGGTTATAATGTCCTCTTGATGAATTGACCCCTTTGTCATTACGAAATAATTCTCTTTATTCCTAGTAATATTATTTGCAATGAAATCTATTTATCTGATCTAAATATAGACATTCCTGCTTTTTTTAAAAAAATGGCTTTAACATGGTATATCTTTTTCTGTCCCTCTATTTTAACCTATTCACTTTTTTTTATTTGAAATCAGTTTGTTGAAAGCACATACAGTTGTATCTTGCTTTATTATCCAATGTGATAATCTCTGCTTTTTAATTGGGAATATTTAGGCCATTTACATTTAAGGTGATTAATGATATGGTTGGCTTCAAATCTACCATCTTTCTGTTTGTTTCCTATTGTCCCATCTATTTTTGTTCCATTTGTCCTCCTTTTCTGCCTTCTTATGGATTACTTGAGTACTTTTTATAATTCCACTTTATCTTCCTTTTTTTTTTCTTTCTTTTTTTTTGGATTATTTGACGTAACCATTTGTTTTGTTTTCATACGTGTTACTTAGGGATTCCAGTATATATCTTTAACTTATTGAAGCCTACTTCCAGGGGTGGCTGATTTGCTCAGTAGGTTAGAGCACAGCCTTATAACACCAAGGTCAAGGGTTTGGTTCCCTGTACTGGCCAGCTTCCACACACAAAAAAGTCTACTTTCAAGTGACATTATATCACTTCGTAATTAATGTAAGAAACTTATAGAGAATACCTTGATCTCTCCCCTCTCGGCCTTCATGCTATTTTCATCACAAACTTTATTTCTGCCTGTGTTATAAACCCCACACTATATTGTTATCAGTTTTGCTTTAAACAGTCAATCTACTTTTAACAGTTAATACTTTTTAATGAGAAAAAGTATTTTATATTTATCAATGTAGTTGCTATTTCTGATGCTCTTTACTCATTTGTGTAGATTGAGGTTTCCATTTGGTATCTGTTATCATTTTATGATACCATATTCTTTCTGCTTGAAGGACTTTTAAAAAACACTTTTTTTTGTAGTATAGGTTTGCTAGAAATGAATTCTTTCAGCTTTTTAATGTCTGAAAAAGTTGTTATTTTAATTTTGTTTTTTGAAGATATTGTCACTCGGAATAGAATTCTAGGTTGATTGCTTCTTTTATTTCAATACTTTAAAAGATTTTACTCCATTGTCTTTTCAGCTTGTGTTATTTCTGACAAGAAATCTATTATTCTTATTTTTTTTCTTTGCATATAACATTTCTATTTTCTTTTGCTGCTTTTAAGATTTTCTCATTACTCCTGGTTTAAGCAACTTGATTATAATGTGCTTTGGTGTAGTTTTATGGGTGTTTCTTATGCTTGCAAATCTGTAAGGTTTTTAGTTTCTTTTTGTTTCTTCAAATACTTTTTCTGTCCTTTACTTCCCTCTCTCCTCTTTTGGTGACCCTAATTACACATATCTTAGGATTCTTGAGGTTGTCCCACAGCTCACTGGTGCTCTATTCATTTTTTTTTAATTCTCTTTTTTTTTGTTTGTTTCATTTTGGGTAATTTCTATTGTCATGTTTTAAAAATTACTAATGTTTTCTTCTGCAATGTTTAATCTGCCATTAATCCCATCCAATGTATTTTTCAGCTCAGGCATTGTAGTTTTTATCTTTAGAATTTGAATTGGGTGTTTTTGTATCATATATCTCAAACACACCCAGTCTTTCCTCTAGCTTTTTAAACATGTGAAATGCAATTATAATAATTGTTATAATGTCCTTATCTAATAATTCTATCATTTGTATCTTTTGTATTGGTTTCAATTGATTGATTTTTCTCCTTATTATGAATTTTTTTTCCTGCTTCTTGGCATGCTCATTAATATCCGATTAGCCTCTGGACATTATGAATTTTACATCATTGGGTGCTGGATATATTTGTATGCCTATAAATATTCTTGAGATTTGTTTCAAGACACAGTTAAGTTGTTTGGAAATAGCTTGATACTTTTGGGTCTCACTTTTGAGTTTTGTTAGTCAGAAACCCAGAGCAGTGTTTAGTCTAAGGTTGATTTTACATCACCATTGAGTGAGTATTCTACTTTATGCCCTGTGAATTATAAAGTTTTTCATTCAGGATAAAAGAACTATTCCTGATCCTGTGTAAGCTCTTAAGATTATTTCCACTAATCTTTTTAGTCCTGTACTGAATACTTGAGGGGCCCCTCTATCCTGAAAACTCTAATTTGTTGGTCTCTCTGGACTTTCAGCTGTGTCTCTTCACCTTGTGGAGTCCACCAGGCTGCATGTCAATTCCCACTCCTCGGATCTGGAAACTCTCTCAAGGAAGTAATCTGGCTTATCACAGGGCTCATCTCATTTGTTTTCCATCTCAAGAGGTTATAGTCTTTTATGGCCTGATGTCCAATGTCCTGAAAATCGTTGTTTCATGTATTTCGTCTTGTATCTCAGTTGTCTCAAGCAGGAAAGAAAACCCGATCTTTACCACTCCATTTTTCTTGGAAGTAAAAATCACAGCATGTAATTTCATCTTAACAACCTCATTTTAAAATGAGTGTTTTTTATCCCTATCTTTCACATGAGAAAACTATGGTTCACAGAGGTTTAGTTCTAAGCTAACTAAAGGTTAAGGCAGGGTTTAAATCAAGGTGTGCTTCTTTCCAAAGTCTGAGTTCTTTTCACTGTGCTAGGCTCACAGGGTCATCTGAAAGACAATCAGGGATGAGATTTAGGCCAGTCTCTGACTTCAAATATCTATATGATGTTAGTTAAGTCTTGCAAGTTTTCTACGCTAGAGAACGCAAGAAAACCTTTCAATTTCTCTGCCCCAGGGCTACTCTTTAGGCCATGGCTGGCTTCTCTTCCTTTTTCTACCTGCCCCATAATTTCAGCCTGATTTTCCATCCCCTTTAAAAAGATAACCTTATCCTATAAAAGTGTTCTCCTGGAAAAGTCCCTTCTCTCCCAAGTGTTTAGTGCAGTGCTTGGCATGCAAAAAAGTCCTCAAGAAATGATTATTGAATGAATAAATAAATGAGTGTATGCATGATTGGCTTTAGAATAGGGTGCAGTCCCCTTCCTTGCTTTCTTCCACAAACCACAACAGGAGAGTTCTAGGCCTCTGCAATCCCCAGATAACCATCAAATCCCATTAGCATCAGTGATCCTGTGTCTGGACCCACTAGATCAAGCAGGACCTCTTGTTTTCTTGAGATTCCTTCCCCCACTCTCCTAACAATATTTCTGAATTTATAAGAATTCAAGAAGGAATAACTACCAAGTACATTGAACTGCTGAGGGAAAAAAAGGCACTAACTATAGTTATATAAATAGAAGGTGGCAATTTCTTTGTTCTCTCAAGTCAAAAACCTGTCTGAAATTCTGATTATACTAGTTTTAGACTGTAAATGTCACCTGTTAGCAAGAAAACCATGAAATCAATAAAAGGACACTTTTCTTCCTAAGACACCTCTGGCATAAAGAGCTCCCGCTGACCAGGTGATGAGATGATTCAAGGCCCCTTCCTGGCACATTCAGCCATTACAAGGAGACTTGAGCACTTTCTCCCTAGGAGGTCTTTGCAGTCTAGTAAGCTATGGAACAAAGGGGAGGGGCCAGACAGAAAATTCTGTCCCAATCCCACACATCATCTTTATGTTTTACAGGCATGGTCACATCCCTGCACAGAATGGTATGTCTAAGAGGTTGGTCTTTAGGGCCCTGGGGAATTCAGTTCCATTTAACTGCTCTTTATGGAGCATATGCTGTGTGCCCAGCTTGGTGCTCTTATGGAGGTGGTCTTCTGGTTGGGTGTAGGTCTCACTCCTTAACTATTCAGTTTGAGGAGTGAACACTCAGAGGTAACACCCGAGGCCTGGGAGGGTCAGCTTTGGAGAGAGACTGATAGCTCTGATAGCTTAAGGGCCCCTGCTATTTCTAGCAGTGCCCAAAATATTCTCTGCCCTTTCTAACCACCCTCCTCCAAAGGCTTGAAGATACTAAAGTGGCTAGAAATGAGTTCAGATAAATCCAGTGAAATATATAGTATGATAAAGTGCTTTAATTTGTATTTTAATTGCTTATTAAAATTCGCATTTAAAGTGGATATTTAATATGTGTTAGTCATATCCACATGTTATCATTTTATCCTTTTTATAGTTATTTAAGTTAGATACTAGCATATTCTACATTTTCCTCAGATGAGGAAACTGAAAAGGGACTTACCAAATACATTAGAAATAAAAACTTAATTAAAAATGTGTCTGCTGCTCCTATTTCCAATGCTCTTCTCACTATACCCCTTCCTCTCAACAGGTTCTTTATGAGCCAATAACATTTGTTTTAGCTCTTGAATTTACTTGTTGGTACTAAGCAACACAGGTGGCAGGAAAAGCAACAACTTTGGCATTAGGTAAACCTTATATTGAATCTCAGATCCATCACTTAGAAGACTTATGACTTTGGGCAAACTACTTAACCTCTCTGACCCTCAGTTTCTTTACCTATATAGTGAGGATTAAAGCACTCGCTTTCCGGGGTTGTTGTTGTGAAGGTTCTGAGAGATTACGTATGTAAGTGCCTGGTACTAAATGCACTGAGGCTATCTGTTATTAGCCAGACATGTCTCATTGCTGCCGTGATGCATCCTCTCATTTCAGTTGAAGCTTTTCCTCTATAAAACCTTCCTTTATTATTTCAGAGCTCATGGATTTACCTTTTCTCTAAATTACTTCCGCATTTATGACCTGGATTGTCCAATTTAAAATTAATTATGCAGTCAGACCCTCCATATTCAGCACCCATGGATTCAACCAACCGCAGATTGAAAACATTCAGAAACAAAATTATGTCTGTACGGAGCATGTACAGACTTTTTTTCTTGTCATTATTCCCTAAACAACACAGTATAACAGCTATTTACATAGCATTTATATTGTATTAGGTATTATAAGTAATCTAGAGTTGATTGAAAGTATACAGGAGGATGTCTATAGGTTATATGCAAATACTATGCCATTTTCCATCAAGGACTTGAGCATCCACGGATGTTGGTATCTGTGGGAGGTCCTGGAACCAATCCCCCATGGATACTAAGGGAGGACTGTGTATCATTTATACTCTTAGTCTCAGTCCCTGACTAGATGGAAGCTTTTGGGGGCCACTAGACTAGATCTTAGATCTCAGTGTATTCTATAGTGTTGAATACATCCTAGGTATGCAATTCATATTTGATGGAGTGAGATGGCTTAGATTCTTCTGGGAGTAATTCTTGTAGTCATGGTAAAAAGCAGAAGCCAGATTACTACAGTGCCACTGGCTTGTACCAACATGTCGAGTTCACATTGTTGTAGAGACAGTGAGAGGATAGAAGGAAACTTTCACTGTGTCCCAGCACACCTGTAGCTAGAATGACAGGACATAATTGGTAATATATCTCCACCCCAGGTTGTCCCACCTATAGTGACCTGTGTACTAAGTTAAGGTAGCAGAGAGAGCAAACCATGAATCACAGAGCATCAGAGATTGAGCCTCAGATTCATTCTAATTACCTTTGGGTCCTTGAGTAAATTTCCCCAGGTTGTCCCACCTATAGTGACCTGTGTACTAAAATAAGGTAGCAGAGAGAGCAAACCATGAATTACAGAGCATCAGAGATTGAGCCTCAGATTCATTCTAATTACCTTTGGGTCCTTGAGTAAATTTTGCTAGCTCTCTGAATCTGTTTCTTCATCTTTAAAATGGGGATGATAGTTCTTCACAGGACTGTTATAAAGATAAAATGAGATTTATTTAGCAGAAGAGTTTAATAAATGATAATGTGTTCTAAAATGTTTTAAATTTGGGGCCGGCCCGGTGGCGCACTGCTACAGTGCGCTGCTTGGGGGTGCGGTGGCGCTCCCGCCGAGGGTTCGGATCCCACATACAGACCGGTTCCCGCTCACTGGCTGAGCGAGACGCGGGTGCAACACCGAGGGTTGTGATCCCGTTGCCGGTCCCGGTCCGGTGCGGGCGCGACACTGAGGGTTGCGATCC
>NW_007729897.1:157749-164059 GCF_000696425.1 Galeopterus variegatus
TGGCTGAGCGAGATGCGGGTGCAACACCGAGGGTTGCGATCCCGTTGCCGGTCCCGGTCCGGTGCGGGCGCGACACTGAGGGTTGTGATCCGTTGCCGGACACGAAAAAAGACAAAAAGGAAAAAAAAATGTTTTAAATTTGTTTTTTATTAAGATGTATTTTTATGTCTGCCTCTGAGGTGATGATACTACTGTCCCTGATTTACTGGTGAGAAACCAGAAGCTTAGAGAAGTTAAGTCATCATAAGACCAAATCATGTCCTGCCTGACTGATGAGCTTACCTCTCAACCACTATGCTCCACTCTCTCGAAACTTGTGAACTTATATGTCCACTCAGTTTGTTCCCCTCCATTTACTTTGGAATAAAAACTACTTGTGTGTGTGAATACAGTAGGGGATGCAATGATTCTGCTCCAGCTTGGGAGGTCCAGTGCAGGGAAGGCAAAAATCCCAGAGAGACAGTCATTTAAAGACACACACACACACACACGCACGCACGCACGCACACACACACACACACATCATTTTCTTTGATTCCCTGGGTCGTGGCAGCAAAATTTACTAAAGGTAGTGATAGGAAACTGATTAGCAGAGAGCAGAGGGAGGGTGGTCAATCCTAGGCTGGGAACTGTCCTTCAGGAGCCCCATTTGTTCTCAGTGGTGTGGGTCAAGATCGCAAGCTGTTCTCTGAAGCACATTCACTTCTTCCTGATCAGTGCTTATTTCCAGAGCTCTGCAAGGCCTCTTATACATCCTCACCATCTCCTGGGATGTGGCCCTAATATTTCAGTCTTCATACTACTTATTAACTGAACACAACAGTGCAGTTGAATGAGATGAGCCTGGGAGAGGAAAGAGTTTTATTGTTTGTTTGTTTTTTAAATGGCTAAAAAAATCATTTTATCTCAATATGAAAAAGAGATTTCTCCACTTATTCCTTGAATCTTTTCTTGAGTCACCTCTTTGTGGCAACTGTACCAGGTACAGAGATGAATAAGTAACAGCCCCTAGTCCTAAGGAATTAATGTAAAACTGTAAATGTGATATTTCGTGATTGTTACTTGAATAGAAATTCCAATAAGTAAGGCATCCCTCATGGCTGGTTAGCTCACTGTGTGAGCGTGGTGCTGACAACACCAAGTCAAGGGTTAAGATCCCCTTACCAGTCATCTTTAAAAAAAAAAAAAAAAAAGTAAGGCATCCCTCAAGTAGAATGGGTTTCAGAGTGAAGTCATGAGCTTTCTCATCCTTGGCATTTCAGGCAGGTTCTGAATAACCACCTGTCACGATAGGGTAGAGTGGATTCTTGCATCAGATGAGGACATGGACCATATATGACTTGAAAATATTTTTTTCCTGGGATGCTAAAACTGCATGAGAGTACTTCAAAAAGTTTGTGGAAAAATAGAATTAAAAGATAATACGAACCTTTCCATGAATGTTTTGAAGTACCCTCATATTAGTTTCCATAGCAGCTACAATGTTGTGGTAGTTCTGGGGTTAAGGCAGAAGTAATGTGGCAGATGTTCATGGTTGTCTCACCCCAATCCATTCTTTCCTTCCTGGGAGAAATCCGGTTTTGTCCCAATTATGCCCACCTTAAAATACACAACTTGCAACTACAGGTGGCCTTGTGGCACAGTTCTGGCCAATGAGATTCAAGATCAAGTCACCAGGTGGGGCTTGTGGGAAAGCTTATTAAACAGGGCTGACACATCTCGTAAATGCCTTTTCAGCATTTATCTTTTTTTTTTTTTGTCTTTTGTCTTTTTTCCATGTCTGGCAACGGATCGCAACCCTCAGTGTTGCCCCCGTACCGGACCGGGGACCGGCAACGGGATTGCAAGCCTCGGTGTTGCTCCCACGCCTCGCTCAGCCAGCGAGCGGGAACCGGTCTGTATGTGGGATCCGAACCCTCGGGTGGGAGCGCCGCCGCGCTTCCCAAGCGGCGCACTATCCAGTGCGCCACCGGGCCGGCCCTCAGCATTTATCTTTTGCTTTTTTGTATTTTCTTCCATTTTTGTTTTCTACTAGGAACCATGGCAATGATGCCTGGAGTTGGGATAGCCTTTGGTGGCATAAACCACTGCTAAAAATAGCAGAACGGAAAATGAGAGAAAACTTGTGTCCCTGGAGCCATCATAGAGCCTATTTTCCAGCCTGGATTCCACACATAGGGAATTTTGTTATAAGAAAAAATAAACCACTGTTTAGTTAAATCATTGTAACTGTGTTTCTGTCACTTGCAGCCAAATACACTCTTAATTACACAGAATAGTGAAAAACATCAGAAAACGTGGATTCAAATTTCTCTTGCATCACTTATCTAGGAGGCATTAGCAAGTTACATGGATCTCACTGAATTTCAGTCTATTCATCTGTAACTGATACTAATACATATCTTACAAGGTTATTGGGTGGATTAAATTAGATAATATGGATGAAATGATCTAGCATAGTGTTTGATACATAGAAGGACCTCAGTGGATGTTTCCTTAACTTCTATAGTTGGATATCTTCCTAAATGAGGCCCTTGAGATCATTAAAACAGATTCTCATTTTATTAAGTGGCAGCTTCCATACTTGGGATGTAGATTGATGCATATTTGACACGATCCATTTATGTGTGGAGAGACAATATTAGAAATTCTATTTAGATTTATTTTCATCTTATCTTTCAAATATTTTAATTTTGAGAATATTTTATGTATGGGTATAAAAACACGTGGTATAATGTATAAATAAAAATTGAATGCGTGGGGTGTGTGGTATAAAAAGTTTGGAGACCACTTCAAGCATTGCCTACATCATTGTCACTTGGGTTGTTTTCTGGAAAAGTAAATTTCTGGGTGCCACTGAATCAGCAGCTCTGTGGTGGTGCCCTGAAAACTTAAAAAACTACCAAGATGATTCTTACATTCACCCAAATTTTAGAACCAATGATTAGAGGAATTTCTCTTTATATTCCCAAGACTTGTGATGCCAATTTCTGCCAGAATTCTGGGCCCTTAATTGTTTAGTTTCTTTCTTAGAAAGAACAAGAGAAACAATGATAGTAAGTTGAACTTTCAGAAAGAGCAGAACTGTGGTTATTAAAGGTGTGAAAAGGTGGGGGGCAGAGTGAGAGGTTGGTTAATGGACACAAAACAGCTAGATAGGAAAAAACAGTTCTATTGGTGTACAGTCAAGCTAGGCATCTATAATTAATAGTAATTTACTGAATATTGTCAAATGGCTAGAAGAGAGGAGATCAAATTTCCTTATCACAAATAATTATGTTTTGTAATGATGAATATGCTAACTACCACGCATTGTATACATATATTGATATTCAACTCTGTACCCCACAAGTATGTATAACCAATACATTTCAATAAAAAAAATAAAAACTTAAAAACCACAAAAAACAAAACAAACAAAAAACCAGTAAGTTCATGGAAAGATTCATATTTTCTTTTAATTCTATTTTTCCACGGACTTTTTGAAGTACCCTCATACCTACTCACATCCACTATCATTAACGATGCCTCTCATTCTGAGTGTAACGTCTGTTTTGAGAAACATAATAATAGTAGTATGAGTAATTATAAGTAAATAATTCGAATAATCGGTAAAAACAAATTTAGTTTTTCTTGACAGCATATAAGCACATAAGACTAGTCAACTCATGATCAATATTCAAGGTTATTAAGCCTAAATTTCACATACATCTGCCCGAGGCTGTACCTGTGAAAAGCAAAATCAGGAAGTAGGTAAAATTTGCCTTCTCGACCTTGTTTTCTTCATTTCAGTGTCACCAGGTCATCTTCCTTAGGGAGGCTCATTATGCCTTCATGACAACTCAGGGTCTCAGCGGACCCACCCTCACTCCTACTACTGCTCTCTACTGAGCTTGGATCATGTGGCTGTAGTCCGAGTAATTCCTTTCAAATTTATGCATCAGTTAAACCCATACCTATAATAATAATGGGCTACTTAGGGAGACAGTCTGGAACAATGAATGGAAAGAACCTGGGTTTTGGGAGTAATTCCTTTCAAATTTATGCATCAGTTAAACCCATACCTATGATAATAATGGGCTACTTAGGGAGACAGTCTGGAACAATGAATGGAAAGAACCTGGGTTTTGGAGTCATTCATATAATAAACACTCAAAGATACATGTTGAAGTCTTATCATGTGATAGGTACCATGCTAGCCACTGTGGATCTAAAATTAGAAGGAAAGTAGTTCTTACTTTGAAAGAATGTGAAGATTAGTGTGGAGAAACACATACAAATCATTACTTACCATGAGGTGGCTGCTTTATTTTGGGTATGAACAAAAATCACAGGAGAAGAGCATGCAGGTCAGCTTGGGGAATACAAGGATGGCTTCCAGAAAAGACATCACATAAACTGAAGGATGAGGAGTCTGCCAAGGGAGAGGAGTGTTCTAGGCAGAGGACTTGGCTGGGCGAAGACCCAGAGCCGGAGAGTGCTGGATGGTTCTAGAAACTTGGAGTGGTTTGGTTTTTTGATAGCATTAGCTGCATGGTGGGAATGTCAGGAAATGTGGCTGTGGCTCAAGCATGTCTTGCAAAGGAGTTGGGTTTTATATTCTTAACAATTGGGAGTAATGGAAAGATTTTGAGTCAGAGAGACACCATCATATTCGTGTGTTATAAATATCACCCTAACAGAGTGAAAGAAAGTGAGCCGAGATGCCAGTACTGATCAAGCTTTATTAAAGGAAAAAAATCTGCTGGGCTGCACACATAATGGAGAGCAGCCAGGGTTGCCCTCAAAATGGAGGACAGCACCAGGCGTGGGGGGTGGGAGAGCTTATATAGACTGTAAAGAAGGCTGATGTAATCAGGGAGGGGTTTGGTGCTGGTGTGGACGAGTTTCTATTTCTCAGAAACCACAAGGTTTCTCATAAGGGAAAGGCTGGTGGCCATTTTGTGCTGAGTGTGTGTAAAATGGTGCCAGTCACATCCAAGATGGTGCTGGTCACGTCCAGAGCCTATCATTCCTGCCTTTTAAGTGTAGGGAGGAGGGAAAAGGGGTGAAGGTCTCATTCTTCTGAAGCTTCTTCCTGCTGGAGATGGGCAAAGATATGAAAAAATAAAAGATTTATGTTAGCGGGTAAAACAATTAGGTGGTGGGGTATTGGTTTTGTGTGGGGAGGCTGTATTGTTCCAGGGGAGGGTCACTGAATCTGAGGGGCTGATATCCTCCTCCCATGAAGAATCCAGTGACCTTTTGGTTGGGGAAGGTCTGCATACGTTCCTGTAAGAAACTAGAGAAACAACGAAAGAGGCAGGGACCAAGAAGAAGGAAAAGTCTCATCATGGTCAGGGGTCTGACGTGTTTTGTCCTCAAGTCCTCCCCCAGCGCTATAGCCTAAGTGAGCAGTTTTGGTGAAGCAGAAATGTTTTGTTGTGGGGGGCACTGGACTCCAGCAGAATCCCCTTTGGAAAGAGCTATCCAGTAGTTTTTACCCCCGTAAGAACATGATGTGGCAGTTGTCTGGTCATAGCATGTTGTGGGGACGTATGTCAGGGATGTGAATGTGTCCTGTAGGGTTCCCCTGAGGATTCTGGGTGGCTGACCCAGGAGGTTGGAAAGTGTCCTTCCACCCACCAAGACCTTGGTTATACATTGTGGACAGGGTGTGGCATATGTCTCTGTTAGGAAAAGAAGCAGGAGGAAAAGGCAAGCGTTCAGGGGCTGAGAGGTTGAGAGGGTGCATAGTAGGAAAAATGAGCAGAGGGTAACCTCGTCGGGGGTGTAATCGCAGTGGGTGCCCTGGCAGGCTAATTCAGTTACCCACTCAAGGATGTCTTCAACACTGGAGGTGGTGGGTCGGGACCAGTACTAGAGCAGCTCCTGTGTGAAGGACATGAAGTGGGCCTGCAGGAGTGAGAGGATAATCGCTGGGGGAAGACCATCCTTCTTCTGGGATTGGGGAAAGAGTGGAAGGTCCTGGAGATTTTCAGTTTTGTGGGTCCTAAAATGGATACAAGTGTAAGGAGATGTTGGGTTGGGGGTTGAGCAGAGGGACCCCTCTGGCTTGGTGTCAACAGATTTTGGGGTAAAGTCTCAGGTGCTAGTTTTACCAAAGATAAGTTTTACCAAGGGGCCTTTCTTAGTGCCTTTACTGCCATGGGGGTGGTGAGAAGTACTGTATAAGGCCCTTCCCAACATGGTTGTATAAGGCCCTCCCCAACATGGTGAGAGGGGCTTTGGGATTCAGGTTTTAATATCCACTTGCTGTCCCAGGCTCAGTTTAAAGTCTGAGGGGGTGGTGGGGAAAGGATGAGGTAAC
>NW_007729897.1:164069-187696 GCF_000696425.1 Galeopterus variegatus
AGTTTTACCAAGGGGCCTTTCTTAGTGCCTTTACTGCCATGGGGGTGGTGAGAAGTACTGTATAAGGCCCTTCCCAACATGGTGAGAGGGGCTTTGGGATTCAGGTTTTAATATCCACGTGCTGTCCCAGGCTCAGTTTAAAGTCTGAGGGGGCGGTGGGGAAAGGATGAGGTAACAGAAGATTGGCCTGTTCCTGAAGAAGATCCCTAATGAGCGAAAGAGTAGGAAGATACCGGCCTAATGGCGATGAGCTGGAAGGGAGTGGTGTGAGAGTGAAGGGTCTACCGTACATAAGTTCAAAAGGGCTGAGGCCAGTGGGTTTGTGGGGGGCAGTTTGCAAACGAGTAAGTGCTAGAGGGAGAAGTTAGGTCCAAGGGAGGTGAAGTTCATGGACAGCTTGATGAGGTGTGTTTTTATGAGGTGATTGGCTTTTTCTACTTTGCCTGGTGACTGAGGCCAGTATGGTATATGTAAGTCCCATTTGATATGTAATGCCCGTGCTGTGAGTTGTGTAATCTGGCAAATGAATGCTGAGCCGTTGTCAGACTGGAGACTGGTGGGTAGGCCAAAACGAGGGATGGTTTCAGAGGTGAGAGCATGTGTTGCTGCTGTAGTATCCTCTGAAGTGCAGGGAAAAGCCTCAAACCAACCTGAAAAAGAATCTACTTAGGTTGGAAGAAAGCGTATCCTTTTGTGGGGAGGCATGTGAGTAAAGTCAATTTGCCAGTCCTTGCCAGGAGTGTATCCTCTGGCCTGGTGGCTGGGAAAGGACCGATCTTGGAGGCCATCTTGATTGGAGTAATGAGTACACAAAGGACAATTTTGAGTGATTTGTAAGTAACTTGGCCATGTGGGGAGAGGAATATAAGGGCTGAAGAAGGCATAGTAGGGGTTCATAGCCTATGTGAACTGAATTATGGAAATCTAAAAGGATTTGCTCAGCTTGTGCAGTAGGGAGGACATAGCAACCAGAGAGAGTATACCAGCTGTCCTTCCTCTGTGCTCCCAACTATTAGAGGGGTTGTATTTCTTGAGGTGTGTATTGGGGTAAGGGTGTAGGGGCCATGAGAAGGACCTGAGCAGGAGAGGAAGAGTGGGGACCCGGTGATTGAGCAGCCTGTTTTGCGGTTAGATCTGTCAGTTTGTTTCCCTGGGCTATGGGGTTGTTGGAGGTTTGGTGTCCTCTGCAGTGTATAACCCCAAGCTCCTTTGGGAGTTGTGCAGCCTCAAGAAGTATCTTGATAAGATGTCCATATTTTTATGTGCCCTCCTTGAGTGGTCAGGTATCCTCTCTCCTTCCATATGGCTACACAAGAGTGTAAGATGTGATAAGCGTACTTAGAGTCAGTGTATATATTGACTCATTTGTTACTTGCCAGAGTGAGAGCACATGTGAGGGCAATGAGTTCTGCATGTTGGGAAGTGGTGTTAGGGGGAAGGGGAGCAGCCTCAATAGTTTGTGTTAGATTTACTATGGCATAACCCACCCGGGGGGCAGGCATGGAGGTTGCACTCCCATCTATGAACCATGTATGTTGGGGCCATGTAATGGGATGCAGGGAGATGTGTGGAAAGGGATTGAGAAAGATGTCTAAAGCCTCCATGCAATTACGTTCTAAGGGTCATGAGTGTTTTGGGATGAGAGTGGCTGGATTTAAGGGAGGGCAAGGTTTAAAGGAGAACTGGGAATTTTCAATGAAGGTAATGTGGATAAGTTGTAGGTGGGAAGGGGAGAGAATTGACATGGCCTTATGGCTGAGAAGGTCTTGAAGATGATGGGTGGAACAAATGACTGTTTGTTGTCCAAAAGTTAGTTTAGAGCTTTCTTATGTTAAAAGGGCAGCTGCCGCCAAGGCACGTAAACAGGGGGCCATCCTCGAGCTGTGGTGTCCAATTGTTTAGAGAGGTATGCAACCAGGGAGAAAATATCTCCTGCCTCTTGTCCCAAAATCCTAATGGCCAATCCTTGGGTTTTGGTGATGTATACAATAAAAGGATGTGATAGATTTGGGAGGGATAGAGCTGGGGCTGCAAGGAGAGTGGCTTTTAATCACTGGAAGGGAGAATGAATGGGCTTTGTGGGATCTAAGGGAATGGCAGGATTCCCTTTGGCTGCCTCATAAAGTGGTTTTGCTAGCATGCCAAAGTCGGGGATCCACACATGGAGATATCCTGCAAGCCCCAGGAAAGAGAGAATTTCACTCTTTTTGGTAGGAGTTGGTAGTTCAGAAATTAAACTCTTGTGATCCACCATTATTTCTCTGGTGTTGGAGGTGAGGTGGATTCCCAAATAGGTGACTGAAGGAGAAGAAATTTGGGCTTTGCTGGGGGATACTCAATATCCCCTGGAGGCCAGGAAATTAAGGAGAACAACAGTGTGGGCCTGTGAATCCTCATAGGAGGGGCTACAAAAGAGGAGGTTATCCACATATTGTATTAAAGTGCTAGAGGTTGGAGGAAGTTCAGATAAGTCTTGAGCTAAGGCCTGGCTGAAGAAGTTGGGGCTATCCTGAAACCCCTGAGGTAGTACTGTCCAGGTGAGTTGGGAATGACACATATCAGGATCAGTCCAAGTGAAGGTGAACAGGTTTTGACATGAAGGGTGTAAGGGAATAGAAAAAAAGGCATCTTTGAGGTCAAGAGCAAAGAAGAAATGGGTTGTTGTTGGGATTGTGGATAGAAGAGTATAGGGGTTAGAAATGATTGGGGTTATGGGTAAAACGGCCACATTAATGGCCCTGAAGTCTTGAGCTGAACAGTATGAGCCATTAGGCTTTATAACCGGAAGGATGGGTGTATTAAAAGGTGAGTGGGCAGGCCCTAAGAGAATAGAAGAAAAGAGTTTGTGTATGATAGGTTTTAATCCTATTAGGTGTTTGTTAGCAATGGGGTATTGTGGGACATTAGGGAACAAAAAGGGGTTCTGTAATTTAACAAGGATGGGGAATGGTGTGAAGCAATGGAGGAAGAAGAAGTGTCTCCTACTATGGGATTAACTTTGTCCAGGTGGAGGCAGGGGGAAGGTGGAAGCCTCAGGGGCCAGGTCTGTGGCAGCCTGTAACAGGAGTATTGTAGCTGGAGTTAAAGTGTTTAGGGTAATGGTAGCTTTGAATTTGAAAAGAATGTCCCATCTCAGTAAGGAGGTTGGGCATTGAGGCATTAGTAAAAATTTGTGTGTGAATTGGGTGTGATATAGGGTGCAGGAAAGGGGTTGAGTGATCTGTGGGAAGTATTCTGATCCCGTGACCCCTACTATTGTGATAGAGGATGGGGTTGTTGGCCCTGTGTATTTAGGAAGGGTAGAGTAAGTGGCCTTTATATTGATGACAAAAGAGATCGGCTTACCTGCTGCAAAGAGAGTTACCCTGGGCTCATGTGTGGTGATCTCCATGGGGACCTCGGACCCTGGGCATCATCAGTCCTCCTCTTGGGGAAAGCCAAGCAGCTCCAGTAGGGAAGGCTGTGAAGCCAAAGGCTGTGGGTTGGGGAGTGAGCCACTCCCTCTCTGGCAAGTGGAACGGTCAACCCCCCAGTGTCCTGGCTGTTTATAGTGAGGACAGGGCCTGGAAGGGGACTTAGGGTTAGAACAGGCCTGTGCCCAGTGGCCCAGTTGACTGCATTTGAAGCAGTTCCCAAGTGACTTGCCCTTGGATGAAGCTGGCTTTGGAGTGTGTGAACCACAGATAGCAAGCATTAGCCAGGAGCTGGTATTTGGCCTGATATCTTTTGTAATGATCTTTTTTCTCCTCTTCCTCCCCATTGTTAAAAACCTTGAAAGCAGCATTGAGGAGGTCTCGTTGGGTCGTATTTGGACCATCCTCAAGTTTTTTTAGTTTTTTTTCAAATATCAGGGGCTGATTGGGTAATAAAATGACAGTGTAGGAGAGCCATGCCTGTAGGGGAGTTTGGGTCTGTATGTGTGTATTTATGTAAAGCCTCAGAGACACAGGCTGGGAGCTCACTAGGATTTTTGGTGGATCTTTGTGTGATTTCTCTAAGCTTGTCATAATTGACTGACTTGTGAGTAGTCTTTTGGAGGCCATAAGTAAGTGTGTGATCATATTATCCTGGAGATCCCAATCTCAAATGTGTGATCATGTTATCCTGGAGATCCTGGTCCCTGTGGCTGGCCTGGTAGTCTCAATTTGGGTCTGTGCGAGGAATGGCAATTGCTCCCACAGGCCGCCTATTATTTTGAGCATGTACCTCATCTGCCTGCTGTTGGGCACTTATCCAGACCTGCTCCCTGTCTTCAGGAGACAGGTATGTGTCTGGGTTGGACTGGAAGGATCCCAGTTGTTTTTTGATTTGGAAATGTCAGAAAGAGAAAAAGGGACATGGACTCAGACAATTCCCTCCATCCCAGCCACTTAACAGAGGGGTGATAAAGGAGCCAGAGCTGAGGCGGGATTGTCACCTGACAAAGGGAGAGAAGGAGAGGGATTAGGGGGCTGAGGACGAGTGTCTCAAGACCAGGTAGGGGGAAGAGAGGGAAAAGGTGAAGGGGCTGGTGAAGGATCTGGAGTGTAAAGAGGTGGTCAGGGAGCAGAGTGGTCTGATGAACCAAAAGATTGATGCAAGTCCAGAAGGGGAGGTTGAGCATGAGCTAGGAGAATTTGAGATGTAGGACAGTTTTGACAGAGAGAAGGACATGATCAGAGATAGAAGAAGGCTTGAACATAAGGAATCTCTCCAACTTTGCCGTTTTGGTGTCTAAATCTCTGAGAGTATCTAAATTGAGAGTGCCATCTTGTGGCCACTGGGATCCATTGTCTAGTTTGTACTTAGGCCAAACCTGATTGTAAAATGAGGTGTTGGGGTTTAATATGTCCCTGGAGGCCAAGAAGTTGGCCAGGAGACAGCCTGGAGGCGTAGAGCGTGGATTACAGTAGAAAACGAGACGTTTAGGTTTAATGTCTCCCTGGAGGCCAAGGGGTAAATTGACCAGGAGACAGCCCAAGGGTGTAGAGCATGAAGGTTTGGATTGTGAGAATCCCATTTAGAGGGTGAGAAAGGGGGTGATCAGTCCCAGTAGAAAAAGGGTAACACCAAGGAACGTCCTCTTTGGTGCGTGCCTTCTTTTAGAGAGAGAAGCCACCAATTGGCTAGAGGAGCATCCTCCAATAGCTGGGGGGCATGAGAGGGGTTCCCTTGGCCAGGTGCCTGGGCTTCGGGAGTGAGAGGAGAGAGAGAGTTGGGGGAAACCGTGGAGGTAGGACTGACCCACTGGCTCACCCTGAATTGAGGCCAACATTGGATGTATTGGTCTGAATTGGAAAAAGACAAGAGTCCTGGAGGTACCCAGTTCAGCAGGTCCAGGAAGGGTGTCCAAGGGCCAATCAACCCAGGTGGGGATCATCCAAGAACATCAGTCAGAACCCTTCCTGGTTTTCAGCACCAAAATGAAAGAAAGTGAGCCAAGATGCCAGGTACTGATCAAGCTTTATTAAAGGAAAAAAATCTAATCAAAATGGAGAGCAGCCAGGGCTGCCCTCAAAATGGTGGACAGCACCAGGTGTGGGGGTGGGAGAGCTTATATAGACTGTAAGGAAGGCTGACGTAGTCAGGGAGGGGTTTGGTGCTGGTGTGGAGGAGTTTCTATTTCTCAGAAACCACAAGGTTTCTCGTGAGGGAAAGGCTGGTGGCCATTTTGTGCTGAGTGTGTGTAAAATGGTGCCGGTCATGTCCAGGATGGTGCTGGTCACATCAAGAACCTATCACAGAGAATGAAGGATAGATTGTAGGTAACATCGGCCTAAAGAGAGACCAGTCAGAAAGCTAATGTTACTGAACAGGTGAGAGATGATGAGAGCCAAAGGAGGTGATGATGAGGGTAGAGAGGAGGGGATGGGTTTAAAGGACAATAAGAGGTTTGAATCAATAAGACTTGGTGATTTACTGGATGTGAGCAATGAGGGAGACTCAGGTTTGTAGCTCCAGTAATTAGGTGGACTACAGGGCCATTTCTCTGAAATAGGATTTGGAGGAGGGGACATCTTCCTGGTTCTGCCACTCACTAGCTATTTGAACTTAGCAAGTTACTTGACCTTTTCAAATCTCATTTCTCTTCATTTATAAAATGGAGTTGTGACTGTTAGATGTAATGGTATGTAGGAGGCATTTCATCCATAAAGATTAACAGTAATAACAGTCCAAGAAAATCATTCTTTTGAATGTTAAAATGCATATTTTACTTTTCCCAAGTAGTACAATGCTTTAGTATAAGAAAAAATGAATGCGTCTTCAGAAAGTATTGAATTATGTGCATATATATAGTTGTATTGGCTTGTATTTGCATTAAAAAAGCAGTGGACAGACTCACAAGGGACTATTATAAGTGTTTACCTCAGGGGTGCAGGTGGGAGCAATGGGGGTGGTAGGAGGATGGGGAATATGGAGATTGACATGGGAGCAAGATTTTCCAATGGGTTCCCTTTTACATTGTTTTAATTTTTGAACCATGACTGTATTACCTATTTAAAACATTAAATAAATTTTTTAAAAGTCCTGGGGCAACTTTAATGGTGTGAATTTCAGGCATGTATTCAATGGTTTACACCAAGAGACCTTTTACCTCCATTCATTTGCATAACAAATGCCTTTTCTGGAATTTTCCTCCCAACTTTCTCCCTGGAGTAACTCCCACTTTACTCAGGTTGTGGCTCAAATATCACTTCCTTCCTGTTACCCCACTTTCATTGCTACCCCTTATTGATTAGATTCTCTTCTCCTGTCTTCTCTTGGGGTGTTGTGATAACTGCAGTTATGATTTTTCTCCCTTTGGGCCCTAATTGTTGATTTACTTGTCTTTCTACCCATCAGACATAAGCTCTTGACACTATTATTTATTATAATAAATGTTCATGAAATGTTTGTTGAATAGCTGGCTGGTTGGCTTAGCTGGTTAGAGCATCGTGTTGATGATACCAAGGTCCAGGGTTGGATCCTTGTACTGCTCAGCAAAAAAAAAAAAAAAAAAAAAAATGTTTGTTGAATGAATCCTGTCATGTAGATGTAGTGACCTGATGCTATGTGCTTTGGAGACAGTTTTTATTTCAAATATTTGTCCCGTTGTTCACTTAAGCACTGGTCAGGCCAATGTATTGATGCTTCCTTCCTTCCTCCGTTTTCTCCCCACCCCTTTTTTAAAACAAATATACACATAGGTGACTGCCTATTCTGGTTTTAGTTGTAGCTGTTGAATAAGAAGCAGAAATTGTAACCTAGGGTCCAGCATCTGTAAATGCTCACAGATGCTTGCAGCCACTAAAAGGTGCAAAGAGGAAGTGAACTGGTCATAACCCTTTGTTCTGAGTTTCTGTTCTTTCAGGAGGTGGCAGGAAGTCATGAACCATGAAATACTAGAGTGTCCTAAGCTGAAACTGAACTTCGGTGAGTTTCTGCCCAAGAAGGAGCTGGGATCTCCACACCTACCTGCTCCTGTTTTATGTCATGGGTCAGCCATGACAGGAAGTCTCAATTTGCCCTGTATGGATTGTATCCTGTACTAGCTGAGGGCTCAAAGTTTAGCCCGTGTGACAACTTCCTAAGGTCCTACTGTTGCCCAAAGGCCATATTCCTTCCCAGGTCCAAAGGCAAATTTGGCTTCAGAACTGACCAGTGAAATATGTCCCATAGTCAAGCAATCCAGATTGAACCAGCTTGCTTGACTATGGGACATGAGAGGGCCTCATGAGAACTTGGGCAGGAAGTCAGGCAGGAACTTTAGCTATGGAAGATGACCCCTTTCCCTTGTTCAGGGAGACACTGCTTTGGGAGCTGTCCCTTGTGTTCTACTTACTTGCAAGTAATGAAGACTTTTCCTCCTACCCTGGTCTTGGTTGTGCTCTCTGAGGGATGGATCCCCATTGTCCAGTAACAAAATCGGAAACTAAAGGCCTTAAAAGAAATTCAGAAGCTCTTTCTCTAATTAAATTGTGAACTCTTTGAAAGCAGAGACTGTGTCTTTTTTGTCTTTATGCCCCTGGTACCTTGCATAGTGCCTGGTGCATAGTATGTGCTCTACCATTGAGTGCTGACCTTAATTGCAAAAAATAACAGGGTATATTCATATCTTGCCTTCTCTGGAGAATACTTGTCTAGAGTTGAAGAACTCTGAATTTTGAAAATTAAGTAATTAAATATACACAGAAGCAGCATAATCGTTGAGTATGAAATTGAGGGACAGGTAGGCCTGGATTCAAATTCCTTTTTTATCATTAACTGTGTGACCATAGCTAAATCACTTATCTGAGCCTGTCCTCATTTGTGAAACACATACATACACACACATGTGCACACAATCACCCATGGTTATTAAGACAGTTGGATGGAATAACCAAAGTAAAGGCACAAGCTCAATACCTGGTACATGCTCCGTGTTATTTCACTGAACGTGTTATGCTCAACATGTTATCTAGCTATATACTTGAAATCTTGCAAGGCCAGGTTAATGATACATGTCTTAAACACATAAAATCTGAGGAGGCCTCAACCAAGAGAGGAAGGAACTGGGGAAGAAATGCTGGATTAGCAGCCAGTTAACTGAGGGTACTTGCCTTTCAAATTGAGTTTTTTGTTAAAGCTAAAATCAGAAGACAGAAGTGGGGCTTTGGAATCGTGGATACTAAGCACCACAAAATGATTAAAGCAAAGTGCAGTGCTGGCTGGTGGCTGTGTGCTTGTTATCTCCAAAGTGCAGCCCTTGTGCACCTCTATCTGATTCATTTTCAGCAATATGCTTTTTTTTTGCAGGTGGGGTGGAAAGAGGAGGAATGACAGAGAAAGGTTAGAAGACTTATAGGAGAGAATATTTGAGAGGAGGATCAAATAGACTAATATTCCCGGTGCTTTTTAACTCATTGATTGCCAAGAACCTGGGTGAGGCAAAACATGGGTTTATTCAGCTTTTATTTAGCTCAATGCCCTATTGATTACAAAGTGCGTCTGAGTCACAAGGGGTCAAGTGACTGCAGCTTCTCTGATGAGTCATTGTCTTGCTTTTACTAATGTTCCAGCAGCTGGGGGTGACTTGTTTACTGAGAGAAAGCTACAGCTGTCTTCAGGTACAGACTCTCGTACTGCAAACCTCACTAGAAGAGCCAAGCAGGCTTTATTTAAGGAGCTTTAGCACTCTTGGAAGGTCCTCACGTGCAGCAGCTGCCTGTTGTGATGTGACAATGCTCTTTCCTCTGATTTGGTATCTGGATTAAGCAAGTGTTTAGGGCTGGAGCATAAAGGATTGAGCAAGAATTAGACAGTGGGGACACGGTGCAGAGTCTCAGGGAAAGCATGTGTGGGGAGCCATTACTCAGCTGAAGAAGCAAGGAGAAGGGAGTAGAAGTATAGAGAAAGTCACCTGAGAGAAACTGTGGCCATTGCCTCAAGGTCACAGTCAATTTATAGTGAACCAGCAGGAAGGGGGTCAGGGGTTTACATACTCAAAGTCACTCTCCTTCCACTCTCCCATCGTAGGTCCTTCCATTGGCCAAATCTAACCTGGAAGCCAGAGAGCAAGGTAGTTGTGATGCATGAGTACAGGTCAGCCACCTGGAGAAGAGCAGTGTAGAGAATGGGGGAGGGGGACAGCGAGTGGCTCTGGGGACAAACAGAAAATATCAAGCACAAGCTACTAGCTAGACAAGTCAGTCACCTCCTGTAGTTCTTAGATTTGTGCATCAGTATAAAATGGGAAAATCACTGTCTACTTTGCAGTGTGTGAGAATGGAATTAGATAATGTAGGTCAAAGGATTTGAAAAGCCCAAAAGGCCTTTGCAAATGTTGAGTGTGAAGTTGTTGAACAGCTTCTCCTTTCAATGTCACCAGAGTAAATTCTTTACTTCCCATTTGGTTCACCATTCTGTCTTGAGAGCCAACTAAGTACACAGCCTATTCCTGATACTGGGGGTGAGCATGGAAAAAGGAGTGAACTATGAAAACATGCAATGACAGATACAAGGCATAGCCACCACTCCCTCAAAAGCCTACCACATATTTACAAAGAAAGATATGAAAGGTGGGTGTGTATGTATTTCCATATCAATATATGAAATGTAAAGAAAGATATGAAGATTATCTATCATCTATGTATCTTTTCACACAAGTAAAGCAGCCACATGTGCAAAATGAAACAACACAGGAAAGATTGGAGCTGAATAGGGACAATCAGAAAGGGGTGTTCAGAAGAGTGGAGTTTTGTGCAGGAAACTGGGTCTTGGGGTGCCAAACTACTAACCTGTTGGGGTTGTTATTCTCTTAGAAGTAGACCTTTCCGAAAAGAAGGTGAACTATTTGAGTTCTTTGTTTCTTATTTTCCTTTGTATCTCTAATGCTGGGCATGGTATACTGAATGTCCTTAAGAAATGAATCAGAAAAAAAAAAAAGGTATTTGTGCTACTGTATTGCAGGAGCCCCAAATCTGAAAGGGGACTCATGTAATGTTTGCCTATGTCAAAGAAACTCACCCAATATTGCAACAAGTAGAGACATTTGTTTATTAGACTTATCGGAGGTGCTGGTGGCAGCCGGTCAGCTAGAAATCTGTGCTGCCATGTGGTACATACAACAGTTATGTGGTGAACAGATTACAGGAGAGGTGTAAATCATTTGCATGCTTATGCATAGACCCTCATCTGACTCAGAGCTCGCAGGCTGAGTAGATGAGTTTACTTACTTGTTACCCTACTGGCCCAGAGTAGTTATCATCAGTGTGCTAACTCCATTTACATGCTAATTAGTTTACTCAGGGCTTCTGCTTCCTACAGTTCCGTTTGTCTTAAAGGAGATTTGCCTTTCCTTGGGTAACTACCTTGGCCAGGGGTGATTTCCCAGTGGGGAGGAGGAACTCTGGTATGCATGGAGAGAGAAATAAGTGTATGTCCAGCCTTTACCTTATACCTACTTTATGAAGTACATATCATACGTATGACAACAGTGCCTGTCTATAGCAGTGGTGTCTATGGGAATTCTTTCAATGGTGTTTGAAATACCACTGAATGCAAAAGAGGAGCCACAGTGATTGAGCTCAACATATGCCTTAGGTAAGTGATTTGGGTAAGATCAGTGTGTGTACAGGCTGCAATCCTAGAAACTTCAAGGCAGAAAATGACTGCTTTTTAGAACATGTTTAGTTTAGTAAGAGCCTGTGGCATGCCAGATGTGCTCCTCCTGTCCTTCGCTTCTGGAGTAGAAAGAGGAGAAGAGTAAAGGTGGTGGCAGTCTCCTCAGACAGTTGTCAGGTTGTTGCAAAGCTTACAGTGTTAAGCACTCAAGTAATTGCATACATGTTAATAGTTTAGGACTCAGGATATGGCAATGAAAGAGAAAGTTAAAGTAACATCATCCAAACTTCTATGGGCAAATATCAGCAGAAATGATACTGGTGTAGGGCTGTTCAGAAACATGGCTATGGATGCAGAAAGCACTGGCTCTGATCCCAGGGGACGCAGCCTGGAGAACAGAGACTTGGGGCAGTGCCAAGGCTTCTTGGTCTTTGAGATAAGTCTATAGCTGGTAGCAGTTCTTAGAAGTGGCTGAAGGCTGTGGAGGAAAAGCACAGTCTGCACCTACTATCAGCTCCCTGCAGAGAAAGAGGAGAAGCCTGAGACTCACAGAGAATCTTTTTTCCAACCCTGCTCTGTCTCCAGTCTCAGGGCTGCAGACATGCGAGGCTGAACTCAGGCTTCTGAGGACCAAAGAAGAACTGTGCCTCACCCCAGCCTAAAACAGAAGACTGCCAAGCCCTGGTCAAGGGCTGTGGATAATGAGGTGTGAATATGCGTAGGTGGGCCCTCCCTGTTGGATTTTTTCTCATATATATATATATACATACACACACACACACACACACACACATGCATATATATTATTAAGGTAAAATTCATACAACATAGAATTAACCATTTTGCAATGTACAATAATTTTTTCTCATATATATATATACATACACACACACACACACACACACACACACGCATATATATTATTAAGGTAAAATTCATACAACATAGAATTAACCATTTTGCAATGTACAATTCAATGGCAGTTAGTACATTCACAATGTTGTATAACTATCATCACTATATACTTCCAAGACATTTCATCACACCAAAAGGCCCCATACACGTTGAGCAATCACTCCCCATTCTCCCCTCTGCCCAGTCCCTGGCAACCACCAATCTGGGTTCTATCTCTATGATTTATCTATTCTGGATATTTCATATAAATGGAATCATACAATATGTGATCTTTTGGATCTGGCTTTTTTTGCTCACTTAACATAATGTTTTCAAGATTTAGCTACGTTGTAGCACATGTCTGTACTTCATTCCTTTTTATGGCTGAATTATATTCCATTATGAACATGCTACGTTTTGTTTATCCATTCATCAGTTGATAGAAATTTGGGTGTTTCTACCTTTTGGCTATTGTGAATAGTGCTGCCACAAATATCCATGTACAGGGATTTTTTTTTTAAATACCTGTTTTCATTTCTTTTGAGTATATACCCATGAGAGAAATTGCTTGGTCATATTGTAATCCTAGTTTAACTTGTTGAGGAACCACCAAACTGCTTTCCATAGTGGCAGCACCATTTTACATTCCCACTAGCCATCTTCACCAACACTTATTTCCCTTTTTGTTTTATTTTAGCCATCCTAGTGCACACGAAAAATGGTTCTAATTTGCATTTCCCTGGTGACTAATGATACTGAGCATCTTTTCATTCCCTGTTGCATTTTAACTCAACCAAAATATTCTAAATCTATATCTTTTGCCCTTGACTAGATCTGTAGCAGGTTTTACATGGTAAATTCTCACGTGTAGATTTTGTTCAGCTCTCTTTGAGTCACATGGAGCAGGCTACTATTTGCCAATAGAGCCTAATAAACACTTCTAGCTGATGATATGGATGTGGAAATAAATGAAGGATGTTTTTTTGAGGCAATATTTATTTAAACTATGCTACTACTCCTAGTGGAACATTTATTTTTTTGCTCTGAAGTTTTATTTTAAAATCCGCCCTAGAAAAATGAATGATGCAAATAGCAAATTCCCTTCTTTATGGGCTTAAGCATCTCCTAAAGTGGGGCAACCAAAATTTGACAGTTTCGATCCTGCCTTTGCTGTTGAATGACCTCTGACCTTTGACAAGACTTCTGACTTGTATTCTATGGTAAGACATGCCTCTATGCTTTATTTCCCATCAGCTCAAGTATGGAAGATGAAAGTGACCTCCTGCAAGATCCTTGGGAGACTCTAAGAAGAAACCCCCAAATGAACTTATTTTTGATGAGGATATGAGGAGCTTCTCATGTGAGCCATCTATTTTGACATCTCTGGCTTGGACTGGATTTCTCCTTCATTGAGGCCATTGCCTCTTTCTGATGCCAAGTTCTCAAGGCAAACAGACAGGATAATGTATATCCTGTTAGAGAAAGAAAAAACTGAGCATCCCCAGAATAGTCTCACATCACAGTTAGTTTTTTTAGCTACAAAAATAGCTATACATTAAAACAGAGAAATGATATGAAAATAGACACCATATTGTGTGCTACCTTTTTTAATAAGTAGGTTAGCTCTCTAAAATTGTTAAGTTTATGAGAGTTAAGAAACTAAGTAATTTAGCACCAAGGTCCTCAACTGACCTGGTATTGGCTCAGATGTCGGGGTGATGCCTGCAACCGGGCTCTGATTAGATTCTTATTGCTAGAATGTTTTTCTTATTGCTAGAACTCAACTCTCTTTTCCCTAATACTTAAACTTTCCTTAAAAAGAACATTCTAAAATGTTTTTAATTGAGAGGTAAGACTAACTCTTCATACAATAAAAAAAATTTCAGTCCTACTCTCAAGCATAATACTTTTCTCACCCTGCCAATCTTAGCTTTCTGTGAGTTAATCAGCTAGTTAGTGGAGTCCTAGCTGGAGGACCCTTGTAGGATGGCTGGTACATGCCTAAATGGAAATTGTCAGAATAATTGTTTTTTCTAGTTATGTTAAATTGATTATTTTGGTAGAGGGAGAAGATAGCTATGGAGGGTTGATGGTCTTCAGGTGGAATGTCATGAGAAGCTTCCTAAAATCTGTTACCTCCTCTCTGCCATCTTCTGTCTCCTTTCAGCAACATATAAAGTCAAACATTTTGCCAGAGAAATAAATGAGGTCAACAAAAGTCATTGGATAAATATGTTTTAGATGCTTAGATGATGTTTTTCTGTAAATGAGTTACAAAGTCTTTCCAGATGTGGCCATTATCTTTAGCAGGACTAGAGATTTCTTTACTTCTTTTTCTCTGTAGTTTCCTGCCTCTGTGTTTTCATAAGTGGATTTTATAATTCTTCTGTGAGCCAGAAGTGCAATCTGTAATCACACTGATTTTGAGTTGTTGGAAGCTAGTCTTGAACATTCTGAGTTAGACGCAACCAAAGAACTGGGACATTCTAAGAATATATAGTAAGATCTCATTCCTCTTTCTTATTTAGATATCTGTTTGACAGAAATGTTCTCTTCTTCCTAGTAGGATTTCCAGATAAACAGAAGGTATCCTGCTTTGCTTTGTATTTTCCCTAAATCTGGCAGCCCTACTTCCTGGGCACCTGGCTAGACTACACTTCCCAGTGTCCCTTGCATTTTGATCTGGCCATGTGACTGAGTTCTACCAGTGGCATGTTTGTGGAGGTGATGGGCCACTTCTAGTACTGGCCCACAAAAACCTTGCACGTGTGCTCCTGCATGTCCTTTTCCTTTTTTGGTTAGAATAGAGAAGACTTCTAAGGTGACTTTGGGAGCCACAGGTTAAAGATAGCAGAGCTTCTATTAGACTTGACAGCATGGAGGATGACTATCTCACAAACCTGTTCACTTTCCCTGTCCTGTTACGTGAACAAAAAAAAATTTTTTTTCAATGTTTTTGAGCTATTGTGCATTTTGGGATCTATTACATTTGTTACATGAGTAGCCTACTGAACTAGTAAAGATATGCAGTGGGTTAAACCATTTTGTTGGTAAGTAAATTACTAGAAAGAGAGAAAACTTAGCATGGGACAGCTAACTGAATAAGATGAGAATTATTCATCACTTCCAAAAGCAATGCTATAAAATTGTTCCTATAGGCTCTAAAACTTAGTGCCTTAAAACAACAGCAATCATTTTATTATCTCTGTAAAGTTCTGTGGGTCAGGAATTTGTGAAGGACTCAGCTGATCAGGATAATATTTATCGCACAGTTCAATTAAATATGTATTTATGGTAGAAACCCATCTTTATGATTTGTGTTGTGGAGGGAAGTCAGGAAGGTAGGTGGCATGACTCTGGCCATCAAGAAGCTTACAATACTACTATACTTGCACACCTGAATAGGTACTAAGTAATATAGAATACCTAATTAAGGTGTTAAAATCATTCATTCAACAGATATTTAAGCATCTGCTGTGTGCCAGTCATTCTGCTAGATACTGGGTATGTAGCTGTGAACCAAACGGATAAATTTCTTTCTTCAAAGAGCTTACTTTCCGGTGTGCATGGGATGGGGTGTGTGTGTGTGTGTGGGGGGGTAACAGACAAAAAAAATGGAAAATAAAACAGGGAAGGAGAATAGAAAGTGTGTATGACAAAGTGCAATTTTAAGTACAATGGTCGAGAAGACGGATAAATTTCTTTCTTCAAAGAGCTTACTTTCCGGTGTGAATGGGATGGGGTGTGTGTGTGTGGGGGGGGGGAACAGACAAAAAAATGGAAAATAAAATAGGGAAGGAGAATAGAAAGTGTGTATGACAAAGTGCAATTTTAAGTACAATGGTCGAGAAGAGTGTTTCTGAGACATTGGCATTTGAGAAAAGACTTAAAAAGGAGCTGAGAGGATGAATCTCATGCCCATCTGAAGGAAGAGTGTTTCAAACAAAGGGAAGAGTGAGTGAGAAAGCCCTCATGAAGGAATATGTTGGGTATTTTCAAGGAGCATCAAGGAAGTCAGTATGGCTGTAGCTAAGTGAGTGTAGGACAGAGAGAGTTGAAGGCAAAGTCAGAGCGGAATCAGAATGGGGGTGGAGACCGGTAATGAGGGGCCTCATAGGTCTTTGCAAGAACTTTGTCTTTTAGTCTGGGTAAGATGGGAAACCACTGGAGAGCTTTGAGTAGAGGGGTGACACGGTGGGGCTTTTGTTTACAAGGATCATTTTGGCTACTGCATTGAGAGTAGTTAGCAGGAGGGTAAGGATAGAAGTAAGATAGGAAGCCATTGTAATAATCTGGACACTAGATGTTGCTTGCTTAGACCAGGGTGTAATAGTAGAAATGGTCAGAAGTAACCAGATTTGGTAGAGCCAGTAGGAGTTTTTGATGAACTGGATATGCGATGTGAGAAAAAGAGAGAAATCAAGAATGACTGTGTTTTTTGGCTTAAGCAGCTAGAAGGATGGAGTTTCCATTAATTGGGATAGGTAAGAAAATCGATAGATCAAGTGCTGGGGGGAAGGTAGCATATTTGTATGCTAATGGAATGATCCAATTGAGGGGAAAATTAATGATGCAGTAGAGGAGAGAGAATTTATGTAATGGAATAAAGAATAGAGAGTTGGATCTAGTGCATATATGGAGATGTTGGTTTTAGGAGTTTGGATGGTCCATTTACAGAAACACTAGGGAAGAGTATATGGGACAGAAGCTGGAAGGCTGGCATTTGATATGATGGGAGTTAATGGAATTTCGCTTATTGTTTCTATTTTCTTAGCGAAATAGGATAAATAGGCGTAATAACTTCGTATAGTGAAATAGGATACATTTTATCGTTTGAGAATAAGGGTAAGAGAAGAGACATTGGAGGTCTGAGGAGAGAGGAAAAAGTATGAAATTGTCATTTAGGAGAGAGAGAAAGTGAATTAATGGACTATGATAGATAGTATTAACGGGTCCATATGAGGTTCAGAATTATTAACTTAAGATGATTCTTGTCAGCATGCGAAATAGGATAAATAGGATACATTTTATCGTTTGAGAATAAGGGTAAGGGAAGAGACATTAGAGGTCTGAGGAGAGAGGAAAAAGTATGAAATTGTCATCTAGGAGAGAGAGAGAGTGAATTAATGGACTATGATAGGTAGTATTAACGGGTCCATATGAGGTTCAGAATTATTAACTTAAGATGATTCTTGTCAGCATGGTAGTGCGTTTTTCGATAGCCATGTTCAGCCGCATGGGTGCAGGCACAGGGTGGGAGAAGAGTTTCTTTTTCCTAGGGCTACGTTTGCTAAGCACGTGTAATAAATTAAAAGAAACAAGAGGGTAGAGGGTATATGCAAGAGAGTTTTTATAATGCTAGATCATGGCATTTAAACAGGATCAGGGAATTGAGGACACGAAGGGGGTGAGGGACAGTGACAGATGGTACAATTAATGGATTGTAGGTCCCAGTGGGGCTGAAGGATTATTGAGCACTATAGAGAGTGAACTGGAGGTCTGAGTGTGGGATGTTTGAATTTGAGAAGACAAGTAGTTGTAGATTTTGGTAATGACAAAGGCTAAGGATTGACCCTGGGAATATTGGCGGAGGTAGGGTAGAGGACAAACTCAGTGGAGGAGAGGAGATCAGACCACAAAGAGGACAGTATTGAAAGCATCATCACTTTGGCATTGAAGTCATCAAGAATAAAAACCAACATGTTGTTAGAGCAGCAGTGAGTCAGGAGCTAAAATTTTTGAAGCGTGAAAGGGAATGACCAAGAGGTTGATAGATGTCTACAGTGGGGAGAAGTAGGGATGATGATAGACTGATGATATAGATATAGACCTGGAAAGTTTTAAGGAGGGGAGAGAGAATGGTTTAGCAGCTGCAATGAGGAGCACAGAGTACACCTACCCCCACTTTGAGGCCTAGGAGTTTAGGAGGCAAAAAGAGAGATGACAGCTACCAGTTGAGAGTGCTCTAGTAGGAGCAGCATCCTCAGGGGAGAACCTGGTTTTTGTTACTGATTTTGGAGAAAAGTTGAGGGTAGAAGAGATTTTACCGCTAATGGACTGTAGGGTATAGAGGGCACAGAGGAGAAGTTCCCGGAGTAGGCGAATGGAGAGAGAAGAGACAGGCCCTTATGACAGACCCTCAGCAGAGCCTTATGAAAATAATAAAGGCCCCGTATGTAAGGTATAGACTATTATTGATGGTGTGAGAAAATTCTTTCCCTCACCGCCTTCTGACTAGGACTGTTTTCCATGAACCAGGGCTCTGCCTGGGGCAAATAGTGGGTCCTAGTTTTCTCCTCTCTGAAAGGGAGCTAGCTCCTGGAACAGAGAGGAGCAGATAATAAAGCAGCCCTCAGCCAACTCCGCAGAATGGAACATAGTTGTCAGTCAATTCCCTAGCTGAGTGCAATGTAAGATAATTTTCTGACTTTCTCCTGTTTGGATGCAGACATCTGGGCACCTTTGCAGTAGGAAAGAAAATTCTTTGATGAGCTCATTTCAATTAAATGAAAAACTTGGCAGTGGAGAAATTTCCCATCTCACTGCAGTACCAACCCCCTTTGGGCTGTGAGACAGATTGTATCACCGGATGGAGGGTCAACACCAACAGTCTAGCTAGACCCATCTCTAAGTAACCCCTACTGAAAATTGGTTTTAAAAAGAAAAATAAAATAAAATAGTTTTTTTAGGAGAGATTGTAAATGGCTCATCAGAAACATGTACATACTCACTCACTGAAAACATAAGCGTTTTCTTGCTGCTGTCATGACCTCCTTGGTGGAGCTGTCATTTTGTAGATGTCAGTGGCTTGAAGGGGACTCTCTCAGTGCTCATGTGTGTGTGTGCATGAGCATGTGGGCCTGTGTCTATGACAAAGTCCTGTTCTATAGTGGAGTGTAAATGTAGCCTATCCTGAAGGAATCAGAAGCATGGTACCACTGGAGTTGGAACTCAGTCTTCCCGTTTGAATTTTTGGTGTTTGGAACATATTTCTTCAACAATAAGGTGTTTTCTGGCAGTTTTTACCAATAAAATAAATAAATTATGTAAAAGGAAGATGAGGTCAAACCTGCCTATTTCCTTTAATGCAAATTTTCTCTTTCTACTCTCTCTGCCAACATTTATACTCCTAAAATAAAGTTATGTGGGGACAGAGGAAAAAGAGAAAAAAAATAATTTCCTCAAACTATTCTAGAATGAGAGAGATTCTGAGGGTCCTAAAGTGAAGCATGGTGTCTGTTTTACCAAACAGAGTGACTGGTTCACGTAGCGGTAAAATCTAAGGTCTACAGTTTTGGTTTCCTAAGCTGTGAGGCCTTGGGGTATTGACTTCTCACAATGAGTTGCTTTTTGGCAGACTTGATAGAAGATTAACCTTAGATCTGAAAATAGTTTTGAAGGCAAATGAGAACACTAGACAGGATGAGGGTCAGCTGAAGGAAACTGGGTAGGGTAGGAGCTCTGCTGGAACAGACACTAAGAACAGTCTAAGGAAGAGGCCTCTGCAGGGAGTGGGAATTTTTGGCAATCTTTGGCTCCTGAGATAATGGGTTCCTTTGCACAGTTATGCCTGAGATTCTAGAAATTATACTTGCCACTGGCTACTATGATCCTATTTTAAGCCCTTCTCAGCTATCCATGAAGAACAACAAGAGTTGTAAAGGAATTCATCTTAACCGTAATTTCTCCATCAAAGTCAATCTTAGCCCATTTTTGCCTCCTCTTAACTCACTGCTTCCTGGATTTCTAACACATTTGTGAAAACTCGTCTTGCTTTCCATTACCATGCCATGCTTGATTCCTAGTGAATTGTTACCTTCAATTACAGTCTCTGGTTATTTCTGGGCTCTTCCTAAGAGTGAAATATTCCACAATTCTGATTTAACAGAAGAAAGGAATCCTAAAAGGATGATATAAATGAATAGTAAGTTACTTTAAAATATTTTTGTCACATAGATCTTTAGCATATAAATCATTTAAAAATTACAAATATCTAGAAAAAACTTTTGACAATTAATAAAAATACATTTATAATCTGTATAGATTTGGATTGTTGTAAATAAAACATCTAATCGTCCTTTGGTATAATGCAACTTACAGAATATTTTAGTGTTCGTTATTTATTTGATTCCACAACAGTTCTATGAATGAAGAAGAATAGATATTAATATACTCATTTGATAGATGACATTAAGGCCTAGAAGCGTGAATCATGCAGCCAGTAGAAACTTAAATACCAATCTGCTGACTCTAAGTCATGGAAATTGAAATAATTTATGCCAAGATCAAATCTGCTCTTGCTCATAAACATTTTCAGGACGATATTTACCATGCATTTTCCAATCTCCATATTAGGTTGGTAAATGTAGGTCCTATGTGTTACCAGGTTCAAGGTGTTCATGTGGGGATGATCAAAGTATGGCCCATTGGTGTCCACCAGGGAGCATCTCTGGTAGTTCTTTGTTGTGTGGCTCTGGCCAAGGCCCCTAATCTCTGATTTCTCTGTTTTCTTAATTGTGAAACAGGAATGCTAATGCTATCTGCCTATTAGTTATTACTTAAAAGGTAGTTAGGTTGATCTAATGAAATAAGTAATGTGAAAATGGTCATGGACATAGAGTGTACAGAAGCTGTTGATGCTGTTCATCGCCTCCATTTTTGGTAAAAGGTCTGAGAGGGTGGAGAGTGGGGTTCAACTGGGTCTCACAGATATGCTCAAGGATGAGTTTTTCTATGGTTTATATTTCTCCTGTGAAGTGAAAGAGAGGAGACCACGTGAAATAGGCAAAGTTTGTCTTAGGATACTATCACTCTGGGGTGTCTGTCAGGCCTTCTCCTCTCTTGCCCCCCGCCTCATTTCCAGACCCTCTTTCCATAGCTGGAGCTGCTGGGAAGTCATTTCTTCTAAGAAAGAGTTGATAATGGCTTGAGGGCTTACTCTTCCCTCCTCTAAGTTATGTTTTCCCTTCAATATAATACTAGGAGATCCCCTAAGAATGACTTTGTACTGGTAGAATTTTGGAGCCATTGCAAGCTTTTTTGGGTGGTGGGAGTAGGTACATTTTTATTTTGGACTCTCAAAACACAGCATGATTATGGCTGCCTATTACTAAGATTGTATCCAGACTGAGACTGTCATACTCTGTGTTACCATTATATGCCACACAAGAGTATGTCAAAAATGTCATAGATTATTTATTTTTATTAAAGTATAATTAACATAAAACAAATGCACCATTTAAAATGTACAGTTCAATGAGTTTTGACAAACATATGCAACCATGTAACTACCACCACAGTCAAGATATAATTTCCATGTGGCCCCTTGCAGTCAATACCTTATTCCCACTCTTGGCCCCAGACTGCTTTCTGTCATTATAGATTGGTTTTGCTTTCTCTAGAATGTCATAGAAATGGATTATTACAATTTATAATCTTTTGCGTCTGGCTTATTGGTGCCATAGATTATGACATACTATAAGCAAACAAAATTCAGCTCATATAATTATTCTCTGTGTGAACTATACATTTGTGGATAGTCTGCTGTGTTGTATACTAAATAAATTCTTGGCTAACAAAAGCCCATGTGACCATGATGGCCTGGGCTGTGGCATTTTTGCTCTTTGGGTCAGAAAGAAATGTTTTCCATTTTAATATCTTGTTTATCTTTAGGCAGTTATCAGCTGCTAGTGAGTGGGAAGAGTTTGGGGATAGGGGAGCTTGTGGAATCTCCTGTTTCTATTTGCAAAGTTATTTTAACCTTACATTATGCAACACTTTTGTTGCTGTTAAGCTGGCGTGTAAGTAAATCAATTATGTTCAATCAAATGGCATTTATTCAGTCATATAAGTTATAAGAGTAATACATGCTTATTGTAGAAAGTTTGAGAAATAAAAGGAAAACTACAGTAACATTTCTTCCATATTGTCTCATAGAAAATAACATTAAAATTTTTGGTACATTTATTTTCATTTTTTTCTAGACATAGTTTTTTTTTACATAGATATAATTATATGAAATTTTGTACCCCTTCAAAAATATTTTATTCATGGCATTTCTCTTTGTCATTGAAAACTCTTCATAAACATAATTTTAAATGATCACTTATAACTTACTGTGTGTATATATATATGTAAAGAGAGAGAGAGAGAAAGTTTCCTAATTCAACAAATGAGATTTAAAAAGTACTAGGGGATCTTCCTTTTAAAAAGGATCTTGTGTGATTCCTGTTTTTCTTTAGTATATATGGATTATGCTTACAGCAGAACACAGCTATACCTACTTGTTAGAAGGAAGCACAAACTGGCTGCTTAATCAGACCTAAGTGTTGCAGAGAATTCTTCCTAACTCTTCTTTCTTAACAATTGAAGCTTGCTTACCAGTATTTTCTGCCCTGCATGTGTGTTGTTAGCCATGCTTCTACGAAACTACTGGTGAGTTTCCATCTGTTGGATCTCAAAGGAACAGAAGTGATTGAGATAGGAGATTGAAGTGGTTCTTCCAGAGTTATTTCGTCTCTTGGTGTCAGTTGATGAATAACATGGACAATAAAATTGGGATTCTTTACCTTTTCACCATCCCTCTAGGCTGAAAGTGAGAAGCCCCGAGATACATAAATGTCAGCCAGAATAGCTGCAGTATTGTAAGTCTATGTGTCCATATTGAATATTCACTGAGTTTAGCAGAACCTAAAAAATGCCTGCAGACAGGATGATTTGCAGTAAGATCTAAAATCTATCAAAAGAAAACCTTTGGAGAAAGAACCAAAGAACCTGAATAGGGACTAAATTCCATACAGAGTAATAATATTTCTTACCCAATGATACAATGGACAACATGACAAATGCTTAAAATTTGGGTCAGTTGTGCCTCATACATATTTGCTGAGCACTGAGCTAGGCACTGTGGGAAATATATGAGAAGTTACTCTGCAGTAATGTGATTGCTTTTTAAAAAACATGAATTCCTCAGTTTATATATTCAAGTATGTACTCTTCTTTGAGAGTTTAAATATTTTCCCAGGGATATTTTCACTACTCAAAAATTTTCTAACTCCTCTCTTAGAACTTGCCTTCTGCTTGTAGCATATTTTAAAAATATGTGTACATAATATGTATATGTGTGTGTGTATATATATTATATAGATTTAATTTTTGGAACTAGCTAAAAGTTATTTGGTGCTAAGTCCTATGAATAAGGTAGGAGATCAATATTCTGTTTATCTAAAATGACGTGTGACTGTGCATTACTGAGTCTGATTTTTTTGAGGAAGGCTCATCAATTTCAAAGGAGGAATTCCACTTGTATTGTTTGAAATGGCAGCATTATTACAATAAGTTTGTCCTTTCTCATAATAACTCTGGAGGAAAATACTCATTTAGATATATATTCTGATGTGTTTATAAAAATTTCTAACTTCTGGGCCGGCCCGGTGGCGCACTGGATAAGTGTGCCGCTTGGGAAGCGCGGCGGCGCTCCCGCCCGAGGGTTCGGATCCCACATACAGACCGGTTCCCGCTCACTGGCTGAGCGAGGCGCGGGAGCAACACCGAGGGTTGCAATCCCATTGCCGGTCCCCGGTCCGGTACGGGGGCAACACTGAGGGTTGCGATCCGTTGCCGGACACGGAAAAAGACAAAAAGACAAAAAAAAAAAAAAAAAAAAAAAAAAA
>NW_007729897.1:187925-190201 GCF_000696425.1 Galeopterus variegatus
AAAAAAAAAAAAAAAAAAAAAAAAAAAAAAAAAAAAAAAAATTTCTAACTTCTTACATATAGAGCTGCATCTGAAAAAGGCTACGAACCTTTAGGAATCTTCTGCCTTGCTAGGAAGGTGGTGTGGAAACAGATGTGCGAGCCAGAGAGCAGGAGCTGGCGTTGGTTATGTGGTGCTGAAACAGGGCTGTGGTGATTGTGTGGAATGATCAGGAAGCCGGGGCGGCTGCATGGCCTCCCCTTTTCAGCTTTTACACACACCTTCAAAGGTGGAGATTGTTTTCCTCTCAACATTTCGCCTCTGCTTTTTCTCTTCGGATTTTCCCTTGCTATTTGTTTTCTCCAGATTAATTTATGAGAAAAAGATTACATCACTGAAGAACCATGAGTTGAGTGTTTGTGTGCATGTTAGATTTCTCTTGGTTCCATGTTATGCAGGACTGATTCTGGAAATGGGAAGTAAAGAAGGAAAGCAATTGGCAAAAGTAGTTCAGGATGTTTTCTTGAAGTAGGTGGGTGGGACTGATTTGAATTAAGTTCTGGAGAATAGAGATGACATGCATTGCTTCAGTGCACATGAACTTTAAATTTGTATAATGGTTATGTATTTTCTGTCTAATGCATGGCAGCATTGCCTTCTACATTAGAACGTGAAATACTTAGGGCAAGGGCTAGTGTTTTTAGTCTTTTGCATTCCTTACAACATGTAGCAGAGTGCAGGCCATACTTATCAAGGCCCATGTCATGTCACCTCTTCTCTGAAGCTTTCTATGACACTCTCTAGACAGTATTCTTACTCCCTGATTTCCATCTCATGTTACTTTGAACAAACCCTGTGTCTTAGTGAGCTTGGACTGCTATAACAAAATACCATAGACTGGTTGTCTTAAACAAGACATTTATTTCTCACAGTTCTGGAGGCTGGGAAGTTTAAGATCAAGGTGTGTGCTGATTTAGTTCTTGGTGAGGGGTCTCTTCCTGGCTTGCAGGTGGCTGCTTCTCATTGTGTCCTCATCTGGCAGAGAGAAAAAGAGAGAGGGAGAGACAGAGTGAAACAGAGAGAGGGCTCTTCAGTGTCTCCTTTTATAAGGACACTAATACTGTGCAGTTCATCCTTATGACTTCATTTTACCTTAATTACTTCCTTATTCCAAATACAGCCACATTGGGAGTTAGGGATTCAGCATATGGACTTTGGGGAGGCACAATTCAGTCCATTGCACCCTGGAACACATTATTTGTGTTGTAATAGTTTGTTTATGTCTGTCTCCAGCAGACTGTGGTTTCTTTAAGTGCTAAGCACTGCTAGGCACTGAGAATCACAAAGATGGATCCTGCCTTCAAGAAATTTGTTGTATTAGTTTTCTATTGCTGCTGTAACAAATTACCACAAACTTAGAATTTTAAAACAACACAAATTTATTTTCTTACAGTATTGTGGGTTAGAATTCTGACACAGTTCTCACTGGACTAAAATCAAGGTGTCAGCAGGACTGTGTTCCTTTTGGAACCTCAAGGAGAGAATGTGTTTCTTTCCCTTTCCTAGTTTCTAGAGGCTCCCTGCATTCCTTGGCTTCTAACCTCCTTTCACCATCTCCAAATCCAGCAAAGTTGCATCTCTGTGACCATTCTTCTATAGCCATGTCTCCCTCTGACACAGCTGGGAAAGGTTCTCTGCTTTTGAGGAGCCATGAGTTTAGCCTGGGCCTATCTGGATAATGTAGAATAATCACCCCATCCTGAGGTCCTTAGCTTAATTGCATCCACAAAGTCACATTTGTCATTTCAGATATTATTTACAAGTTCTGGAAATTAGAATGTGAACATCTTTGGGGGGACATTATTCTGCCTATCACATTAGTGGAAGAGAGGGATGTGTAAATTAGTGACAATGCAATGTGCTAAGTGCAATAATGAAAATCTATTCAGGATACATATATACAAAGGGACTTCAAAAAGTTCATGGAAGGGGGCCGGCCCGGTGGCGCACTGGATAGTGCGCCGCTTGGGAAGCGCGGCGGCGCTCCCGCCCGAGGGTTCGGATCCCACATACAGACCGGTTCCCGCTCACTGGCTGAGCGAGGTGCGGGAGCAACACCGAGGGTTGCGATCCGTTGCCGAACATGGAAAAAAGACAAAAGACAAAAAAAAAAAAAAAAAAAAAAAAAAAAAGTTAAGGAAAAAGGGAATAAAAAAAAAAAAAAAAAAAAAAAAAATTATGAAAAAAGAAAAAAAAAAAAAAAAAAAAAAAAAAAAAAAAAAAAAAAAAAAAAAAAA
>NW_007729897.1:191095-197251 GCF_000696425.1 Galeopterus variegatus
AAAATAAAAATTAAAAAAAAAAAAAAAAACAGAAAGTAACAAATGTTAATGAGGATGTGGAGAAAAATGATGCAGCCACTATGGAAAATAGTATTGTGACTCCTCAAAGATTAAACATATGAGGGGACTTCAAAATGTTTGTGGAAAATGGAATTAAAGAATAAAAATAAGAAATACAAACTTTATTTCTCAACATAAGCTCCATCAAGTTCAAGACACTTTTATAAGCCATGATAACAGCATTTAGTCCATCCCTATAGAGCTGAGGGTCCTGGGAATTTAATCATGTCAATGCAGTCTTTTTTACAAAATTAACTGAAGAAAAATGGGGGCCCTTGAAAAAATTTTTAAGATTAGGAAACAAAAAGAAGTTAGAAGGAGCCAAATCAAGACTGGAAAGTGGAGGTCTAATGATTTCCCACCAAAACGCTCACAGAATTGCCCTTGTTTGGAGAGAAGTGAGCAGGAGCATTGTCGTAGTAGAGGTGGATTCTCTGGTTCTTTCCCAGTCGTTTTTCTGCTAAAGCTTTGACTAACTTTCTCAAAACACTCTCACAATAAGCAGATGCTGTTGTACTTTGGACCTCCAGAAAGTCAAAAGGGAAAATGGCCTTGAACATTTCAAAAAACTTGCCATAGCTTTTGCTTTTGACTGGTCTGCTTTGCTTTGACTGGACCACTTCTACCTCTGGGTAGCCATTGCTCTGATTGTGCTTTGTCTTCAAGACCATATGGGTGAAGCCATTTTTCATCTCCTGTTATAGTTCTTTGAAGAAATGCTTCAGGATTTTGATCTCATTTGTGTAAAATTTCCATTGAAATCTCTGCTCTTGTCTGCAGCTTATCCGCAGCTGATCTGTACCACAGTTTTGGCACCCATTGAGTGGAAAGTTTGCTCAACTGTAATTTTGGAGTCAGAATTGTGCAAGCTGAACAAGTTGAGATGTCTACGATGTTGGCTACTGTTTCTGCTGTTAATCCTAGGTCCTCTTCAGTTAGGCCAGGAGCAAGTTTAATTTTTTCCTTGCAAATGGATGTGGAGAGTCTGCCACGGCAGGCTGCACCTTCAACATCATCTTGTCTCTTCTTTCTTCCTTTTTTTTTTTTCCCCTCTTCTTGGTGGTTGGCTGGTACAGGTATCTAAACCCTTGACCTTGGTGTTATAGGCTCTTCTTAAAATGAGTTATCCATTTGTAAACGGCTGATTTCTTTGGGGCATTGTCCCCATAAACTTTTCGTAAAGCATTAATGATTTCACCATCTTCCACCCAAGATTCACCATAAATTTGATGTTTATTCTTGCTTTGATTTTAGCATAATTCATTTGCTTTCATAGGGGCTCTTTTCAAAGTGATGTCTTTCCCCTCTTAGTGCCTCAAAACTACATCCCATTCAGACATGTTATGACAAGTTAGTACGAGTTTATTTTGGTGCAAAATATGGGAAGCATAGAGAAAGATGGTTGTGACAAAAAAGTAATAACTGAGGCACTGGGAGCAAGGATGGAGAGGAGGAGACAGGTTCCAGGCAGGTAGAATGGGCATGATTTGGCGACCAACTTGGTATAGGGGATGAGGGACAGAGACAGGGAATTAGAATGGCTTCTGGATTCTGGTTTGGGACTGAGCAGGTCTTTCACTGAGACAGGGAGCACAGTAGAGAATGTATTTATTAGGATTCTTTGGTTTCAAGTAAAAGAAGTCTGAATGGAATCAGGTTCAGCAAAGAGGGGAATTTATTATAAGTTTGTGGGAGAGGCTGGCTCTTGGAACTCAGGACAGGATTGTAGCTGGGCATCAGAAAAAAGTTAGGAGGATACAAGTACCATCAGGATTGTCCGTTTTCCCTTTTCTCCACTCTTTGTGTCTTTTTACTTTTATTTTTCTCTGAAGACCAGCATCTTTTGCATCTCTCTTCAGTTGGTGAAAATCTCACTAACTATAGTTACCTATTTTACTCCTCATCTATAGTTCAGTCACTCAGAGACCAATCTCTCTGTAAATTCCATATTCCTGGGAAAGGACTTTGATTGGGGCAGCTCAAGTCAGGTGTCATTCTGGTGCACACGGCAGTGTCCAGGGGTCAGTTACTTGTCCTTCCTGCCCTTTTCTCCTCATGACCACTCTGGCTACAAGCATGTGATGGGGGTAGTTAGTGCTTCTTAGAAAAGGTGTGCTGTGAAGACAATCCAATAGGGATCCACTTCAGCAGAGAAGATGAGGCATTCAGTTTTGTCTTTCTCTCCTGCTTTTTGAAAAGAAGTTGAAGAATAATTTATAGAGAAATGCACAGAATTTAAATGTTCAGTTTGATGAGTTTTGACAAATGTATACCCACATCCCAATCAAGATATAGAACATTTCCATCGCTCGAGAAAGATTCCTCCTGTCACCTATAGTCAATCTCCACACCTCGAAGGCAACCACAGTTCTGATCTCCATCACCATTGAATAGTTTTGCCTGTTGTTGAACTTCATATAAATGGAGTCAAACAATTTGTACTCTTTAATCTCTTTCATTCTACATAATGCATCTGAGATTGAACCATGTTATTGCTATATCAGAATTCTATTCTTTTTGATTACTGAGAATATTTCACTGTATGCACATATCACATTTGTTTATTCATTCACCTGTTGATGGACATTTGGGTTGTTTTCAGTTTTTTGTGTTTTATGAACATTTTTATAAAAGTGTTTTTAGGGTAGAGGGGAATTTACAATATTAAATGCTGACATTAGGAAAGATGAGTTCAGTTTTGAATAAATTGAGTCTGAGGTACTTGTGGGATGCTCAGGTAGTGAGGTCCTGGACTCAGAGCACAGTCTAAGGTGAAGGAGAAAGATACAGTCTAGCAATTTAAATATCTGTAGTCTCTAGCCTTTTTAAAAAAAGCCATGGGGGTGCGGGGCAGGGAAGCCATGGGAAAGTCCTTAGGTGGAGCATGAAGCCAGAGACAAGAAAATGCCCATATGTTAAATCCTGATCAATATCGATATTTGAGGAGGAAAGAGAAACCCTCTAAGGAGGCTAAGAGAAGCATGACCATTTATCTTTATGTCTCCATTACCAGGCACAGAACCCAACACACAGTCACTTCTCAATGTGCTAAATTTAACAGAACGGGTGCAGAGTACATAGTTATTGTTAGACCTTATAGAAGGAGATAGATCGGGAGGACAAATGGCATATGGGGTCTCAAAGGCCAGAATGAGAGCGGTAGATTGAAGGGGTGGGAGTAGGTAACCAGAGGACTCCACCTGTCCTTACGCAGGGTCTGAGGAGGACAAGTCATTAAAGATGAAAAGTTGGGTCGTGTCAGACTACTCAGGGCCTCAGATGGATGTCAGATTGAAGAATTTAGACTCCAACGGGCCGACCAGCCCAGGAGGAGCCATCAAGGGTTCTGGAGTAGGGCGCTACAGATGAGATTTCCTTTTGGGGCACTGGTGGTGGCGTTGGAGGTGCCGCGGCTGCTGCTGGCGACAGACAGTGCTGTGCTGTTAACCGTGGTGGTGCTTTCCCCTGGGCTTTGGCTTGGTAGCTGCTGGGGGAACAGCGCTGCCGGTGGATGATGATTTCATGCCATCCCCTGGCCAAGTGCTGTAACTTGGCCTCTGAGCCCTGCCTCTCAGCAGAAGACAGAGGCTGCTGTGCTGTTAACGGTGGTGGTGCTTTCCCCTGGGCTTTGGCTTGGTAGCTGCTGGGGGAACAGTGCTGCCGGTGGCTGATGATTTCATGCCATCCCCTGGCCAAGTGCTGTAACTTTGCCTCTGAGCCCTGCCTCTCAGCAGAAGACAGAGGCCGTGGCATCTGGCCGCAGCTGGGAGGCAGTGCGTGAGCGCCCGGCGGGGGCTGCGCGGCTGGGAACCCCGGGGCGGGGCGGGGCGGGGCGGGGCGCTCCCCCGCGCTGAGCATCCCGGGAGATGTAGTCCAGGGGCGGTCCCTGCAGCCCTGTCTGTTTCCTCCCACACCTGCTCTGTTTCGCCTTCGCTGAAGACGAGTTCCCGCTGTACCCCCATACTCCTGCCTGGCACTTCAGAAAGAAGCACTGGTTTCTAAACTCAGAGTGGGGTCCCTCAGTCCCAGCTGTGGCCACAGGATTGTGGAGGAAGAATGGGAGGGAAGGAGTATATATTTAGTTCCAACTGTGTGCCAGGCGGTTTGTTTATTTTATCTTATTTAATAGTTAAAGCTAATCTTCTGCGCGGCCCCGGCTCGCTCTAGGTCGCAGAGGCGAGCAGGGACCAGCCGGCAGCGGGCTGCGCAGGCCAGATGGGGAACCGGGAGATGGAGGAGCTCATTCCTCTGGTGAACCGTCTGCAGGACGCCTTCTCGGCGCTGGGACAGAGCTGCCTGCTGGAGCTGCCGCAGATCGCCGTGGTGGGCGGCCAGAGCGCCGGCAAGAGCTCGGTGCTCGAGAACTTCGTGGGCAGGTGAGCGCGCAGGGCGCGGGGTGGGGACCCGGCCTTTGGAACGCGGACAGGCTGCGGGAACCGGAGGGTGGCCCGTGGGCTGCGGCGGATTGGGGGGGCAGAGCGGCGGTGTCCGTTGGGCGGGCGGGGTCCTCCCGGCTCCGGGCATCCTCTGTCCCCCCCGCCTGGTGGCCCTCCTGTCTGCCTTTCATCCTGCGATACAAAGCCATTTCCTCCCCGTCCGCCGGTCGGGGAGTCGGGGGAGGGGTCCGCCCCGGGATCGACTTCCCCTCGCTCGGTGCGCGCCAGCCCCGGGCGGCTTGGATGCGTAGTGCGCCCGGCCGCTTCTCAGTCCCCCGGTCCCCTGTTTTCCTGGCTCCACAGCCCCTCCTTTTCCTGTCACCCTCGCCGAGGCTCTCCGCGAGGCTGTGGGGTTTTATCCCCTCGACCCCCACCCTCCCGCGGAGATGCTTTCCCTCCTGCCCCGGTTCTCGGAGCCTCTCAGCTGTCTACTGTTGGAGACGGTCGTCGCCTGCCCCGAGCTGGGGAGGCGGGGTGCGAGGAGAAAGAAATCGCTTGTTGTGATGGAGCTTCATCCGGAGACGCTTCCCCACCATTCTCCTCCCTGGGAGTCGGAGAATCAAAGGTGGTGTGTCTGCGTATGCACCTATTCACAACTCCAGGCCGTATGTTGGAGAGCCCAAGGCACCGACTGTGCCGGGGGTGGATGTGGACTTGTGTTGTCCAGGTGCCATGTCATTCCTGCATCATCTCGGAATTGACTAGCATCTTTCTCGCACTCTCTCTGCGCCCCCTCCCCCAGCATCATCTTCCGTTCCTTAATCTCTTATTTGTCCTAAGAGTCTTGAGGGTAATATTCTAAATCTAAATTGTAGTTACGATTTTCTTCATGACTCTTAATACAAGAAAAGCGAAAGAATTAATTTTTGAATTGGGAATCAGTATTTCTTCCACTGAGCAATTCATGAGGGATTAAGTTACCTTAATGGCCTTGCCTGAGCAGTGCAGACATTTGCTAAGAAAAGCCCATTTGGAAGCATCATGAAAGCTGAAATCTGTTTCCGAGTAGTAAACCAGGTAGAAATATACAGCAGCCGACAGAGTGGGCTGGAGGGGGACAATCCATAGATTGTGTTTTATTCTTTTTATTTGGCTCGTTAGTGACTTGGGATGCAGAAGGTTCCTTTTCCTGTTCCTTTTTTCTTTTTTTGTTATTGCTTGGTGATGTGTAAAATTTAGAGCTGCATATTCCCACATCTCCTTTGAGAATGTTAGTATTCATAAAGTGCATATTCTTTTTTCTCAGATGATGCTCCATCTCTCAAATGATAGTCTCCATCGTTTTTTTTTTGTGTGTGTTTTTGTTTGTTTGTTTTTCCTGTATGAACTAGAAAGATAAGAAACCTAATATAAAAGTAAAATGCTGACCATTGCTGGTATCCTTGAGTAATTCACTTAATTACTTTGCCTGAGTTTTATCATTTATTAATGAGAAAAGTGATGATGATGCATTTTGCCTACATCATCTTAGACTTCTGGTGAAGTGATGGATGAATGTGTGATTTTAAACATATACATACAACAGTTAATTTATTGCCAATGAAATTCTCTAGATTTAAAGTGGCATCCAAAGGGAGTGAGGTTTGATAACAATATATTTTTGGCTTTCCAAATGTCAGAGAAGTTTATCATGATGCCTTAAGAGTTAGCTACTTTTGTT
>NW_007729897.1:197921-198881 GCF_000696425.1 Galeopterus variegatus
TTTTTATGCATCTTTCATAAATTTACTTGGATAAGCCTGGGTTATAAGTTCATTATTTGTGGCCAAAGCTTTTGAACCTAATGTCAATGTTATATACATATCTCAATTCCACTCTCTATATTTTCAAATCCTAGCCATCTTCTTAATGCTCTTGTAAAATTACATTTCCCCTCACTAGCTATATTATTTTGAAATGAGAATTCAAGAAAGAAATATGGAAGAGTAAAATGTTTAAGCTTGAAAAATTTTCAAAATACAATGAAAAATAGAGACATTATAAATATTATAAAAATCAGAGCACTTACCGGAATGTGCTAGTAATTTGTTGTACTTTTAAAATTGCAATTATTTACCAATAATTAATTACTGTTAAAATTTCAAATGAAAGAAAAGGATGAACACAGAGAAAAAAAATCATTTAATAAAAATACGTCAGGCTTTGTTTTCTGTAGAGATGTCACCTGCCTAGCAGAGCTTATATGTTAAGGAGAAAATTTAATTAGAAAGGGCATTTGACTTTAATAAAGATTTCAGTCATTGAATTACTGAGGAGTCTAATTTCTAATTATAAGCCAACCTTAGGGAAAATGTAGTTCTCTATTTTGATAAGAGATTCAGCATAGGCAGAAAAAGTTGTATTCATATTTCATTATAACCTTGTAGCTTTTTCTTTTTATTATTCAGGAGTTTTGCAATAAAGATAGGTCCTTTCCTTTAAGGATGCAACTTTCCTCTTTTACATGTATCTGTTTTCATTTTAAGATTCTGACCTACTATGTAATTATTGAATGCAGTTATAAAATAAGGGGTCATTGCTTATGTAAATTAATGTTTGCTCATGCTTTAAGCTTGTTCTCTTCAAAATAATGATGTATTTTCTCATTAACATTTAACAATTTACATTTAGTGGACTAACTATATCTTCTCTTCTCAGATATTTTGCTTATATTGATTTTTTTT
>NW_007729897.1:199647-205053 GCF_000696425.1 Galeopterus variegatus
TTTTTTTTGACCCCACTGAATGAATTTGGAAGTGAATATGTTTACTTGATTTAACTGTAGCTATAAAAACTGATTTTTGGGTGACGAATTTGAGATTGTTATGAATAAAATGAGTCATGAATGAACTACTTGTTTGTGACTTTCTTGCTGAAGTGATGAATTTACATACTAATGTGATATAGTGTGAGTAACCAGATTGTTCTTTTGGTTGCTCAGGATGAGATATATGCTGGCAGTGAGAGGCAGTTTAAAGTCTAATGAATAGAAGCCGAGACCCATGGTCTGAATATAGGGGTTTATTAACTGGTTTGGTCTGGTTTGTGTACAGAAGAATTGAATTTATTCAACTACTTTCATTTTATATAGATTTTTGTATATATATATATTTACAGTGCAGTGATGATGATAATAATAATGGTTAACATTTATTGAGTGCTTGCTGCATGTCAGATACTGTTCTGGGTGTTTTTACATGGATGGTCTCATTTAGTCCTCATAAAACCCCATAGAGGTAGGTGCTCTAATGACTTCCATTTTACAGAAGAGGAAATAAAGATTTAGAGAGCTGAGTAACTCACTCATGGCTAATCTAATTTAACATAAAAACAGTGGAGCTAGGGCCGGCCCGGTGGCCCACTGGAGAGTGTGCCACTTGGGAGTGTGGCAGTGCTCCCACCGAGGGTTCGGATCCCATGTGGAGACCGGTTCCCGCTCACTGGCTGAGCGCGGTGCGGGTGCAACACCGAGGGTTGCGATCCCGTTGCCAGTCAGTAAAAAAGACAAAAAGGAAAAACAAACAAACAAACAAAAAAACAAACAAACAAAAAAACAGTGGAGCTAGGATTCAACCCAAGGCATTTGAGGTCTGTAACCCAGGCTCCAAAACCTTTGTACTCGCCCCTCCATATTGAGGCTTACCAGTTCTTCTTTCTTACTGTTTGTATGAACACTGCTTATATAAATAAGAAGCTGCTTTATTAATAATTTTATTCGTGTTTACTTATGTATGTCTGCCTTGCCGCATTTCATAGAGGATTTGAGGTAACCCCTTAGGCAGAAGCAACATTAGTTAAAAGATAAGTATTTTTATTTCCCTTTAATATATTAGTCATTCTTGAAGAGAGCTCTAAAACAATTGAGTTGTTTAAGTATGTGTTCAGAGTGCATATAACTTGTTTATAGAGGTGATAAGTAAAAACTGTACTAGTTGCTAATGTGCAAATGTTTTTTAATGATATACTTGTTAGAAACATTAGTTCTTCAATGCTAATTATATAGGCAGAAGATTCCATATTATTTTCCTACCCTGAGTGGTAAAGAAACTTCCAATTCTGCACAAATACGAAAGGTTTTATGGTTAATGGGGACCAAATAAAAGATTTTTTTAAGGTTACTATGCTCATGGAAGTTCATTTCAATGTGGAAGAGTTTAAATAATGTGTATTTATTTACTGGTGAGGTTTCTAAAGATGGGTATGTTTGTTATCAATTTATTTTTATTCCCATTTAATATACCTTTATTCTGTCAAATGAGAACTCAATTTGATATTTAAGTTTATTTCAACTAAATAATGAAAAGTGCCTCCATTTTTACCCAAACCTGTACTGTTCTCTATGCTTCTAAAACACAACATACTTTCTCTCTCAGTACACAGTCTCTGCATGTGTAGTTGTCACTGCCTGAGATATTCTTTCCATCTTTCCTTGCTTAGATGGTTCCCAGTTCTCTTTCTCATTCAACATATAGGTTTACTTAGGATGCTTCTGTCTGAAGTTCAAGACTATGTTATACTCCACTATTACAGGCTTTTATAGCACCCAGAAATCCCTGTCTTTGAAACTGGCCACTCCTGTATTGAATAGTTCAGTGCCTACTTTTTCCTCTAGACATACTCTGTACTAATAGTGACAGGTAATATTTACAAAACACCATTATATCAGGCACTATGCTTAGTACTACATATGTTATTTCATTCAATACACATAATAAACTTGAGATAGATGGTACAATCATAACTGATTTCTAAAGAAGGAAACAGATGCCCAAAGAGATAAAACAACTTAATAAATACTTCACATACTGCAAATAGTGAAGCCAAAATTCTAGCCCAGAAAGTTTAATTCTAGTGTCAGTATAACTTCTTCTTTATACTTATTTTTAAAAGCCAGAACCATGTCACTCATCTTTGTCTATATATATCCAGCATAGTTTATTATCAACTTAAAGTTGCTTTGAGAGAGAAACTTACAAGTGAGTCATTTGATGCAGTTGTTGAATGGACATGATGAAATAACTTAAAAAAAAATCTAAAAGTCAATTATGTGACTTATATAGACATTAATCTGTTCTTGAATCCTTTGACTGATTTCAAGAGAGTATTTTATAATTGAGTAGGTTAGAGTCCTGCAATTGCAAATGAGATTAGATGCAGAAGCATTCATATTAGGAGACTTTCTTAATTCAGAAATAGATTTGTATTGAGAGTTAGGATTTTGTTAAAATATTAAAACATCTAAATTAGTGAATATATATAGTTATTAGATAAGTGAGTGCTAACAATTAAAATGTAATAATTATTAAAAATCATGCTTTGGGGTCCCCAAGGGACTATTAAATAAAATATCAAAACCACGAACTTTTCTTCATCCAACAATGAATTGGTAGAACCTGAAATCACAAAGTTATTTTTGCTGAATTTACATTTTATAATATACTTTTAGGTTATCACAAATCCACAGTTGTTAGGGTTTCATTACCACAATCAATTCTGTTACTATTAATAATATTAATAGCATCTGAGAAGTAATACAACTAGGTCATTGGATTGGATAGGATATCTATGTTTTGGAATTTACTTATGATGAACAGATATCAAGAAATGCACTTGACTATTTCTTTAAGAATGAAGTGGGGAAGGCAATCACCCAGTCAACCACTCATCTTGGAGGAATGGAAACTTAGTATTTAGCTATGTTAGAGAGTAGGCTGTTGGGTTCTCATCAATGGAATATACATCTAGTATATTAGGCGTTTTTCTTAGGTAGTACCTTTTGCTAGGGCTAATAAATGGAGTTAAATTATGTTTTACTTATTATGATTTATTTAATTTTAAGAGGACTACAAATAGCTAGAGAGAAATAGATGATTTTTTTCTCTCCTACCAGAGTCAAAAGAGCCCTCAGTGAATATACTGTGTATTAATCTGTTTTTGTTGCTTATAACAGAAATACTTGAAACTGGGTAATTTATAAAGAAGCAATGTTTATTGCTTACAGTTTCAGAAGGCTGAGAATCCAAAGTCCAAGGGAACATCTCTGGTGAGGACCTAGTGACTCTACACAGCAATGCAGGGTCTCACATGGTGGAGCAGAGAGAGACTAACCTCTTCATGGCCTCTCCTTTTAAAGCCCTCAGAACCACGCCAATAACCATCATTAAACCATCAATTTATTAATCTGTTTACTAGGGCATGGTCCTCACAATCTAATCACCTCTTCAAGGCACCACCTTTCATTTACCATAGTAGGATTTCCCACCCTCTTAACCCTGTCACAGTGGGGGTTAAGTTTCTAATACATGAACTTTGGGGGACACAGTTCAATCCACAGCATACTGTATAGAATAATCCAATTTAAATTTCTGTATGGTCAAAGTTTTACAATTTCTTACACTCTCAGCATTGATTTAAGAGTTCTAATGGGTTATGTTATACTAAACCCATATTTATAAAGCACAGGGAAGAAGGGGGCAACATTTATTTTGCCTTTACTGGGTGGCAGGCATGGTCTCTGTTATACATTTTCTATACCTTCCATTTCTTACCTCTTTCCACATCCCCATGTCAATGGGGGAGGAAACTCAGGGTGAGAGAGATAATTCATTTGCCCAGGATCACATGGCTAGTAAGTGGCCAGTCTGGGATTTAGTCTTGGATATGACTCCTACAGGAACTCTTGAGAAATATGGGCATGTAAAGTCAATGAATGTGTATTTACTGAGTTCTAAGTATACTGGGTAAGAATATACAAGAAAGTATGAAGGCATAGATGCTGATATATGTATAAAAAGAGAACTGACAAGATAAGGTATGAGACCACAACATTTAAATGAGTATGTAAAATGAAAGCACTAAGATATAACGCAAACTAACGGGGCTGAAAAAAGAATTTATAGCAAGTCTATTTATTTTTACAAATAACAAAACAAACAAAACAAAAAACTCTGAAAAACTACAATTCTGAAATTGGATTGGGGTATAAGTCGAAAGTAGACAATATATGAGTTTCCAATGTTATTTGGCAGCCAGTATCACTTTAGCTCAAGCCTGCATGTACTGAGGTATCGATGTCAATGCAGGGAGGTGGTGATCTGTGTCTCAGTGTCTGACTTGACAACAAGGCATTGAATTTAGCCTGTCACTTTATCACAAAGAGATACTGTGTATTGGAGAGGGCCTGAGAGAAGAGTTGCAGGAAGGAAAAGAGGTTGGAGAAATTAAAACTATAACTGAATACAGTGAAGCTTAATTGAGAGTGGGATAGATCAGACCAACTGTTTTATAAAGACCTCCAAGCACTAATACCTACAGGAAATGGAATTCTATCTTCTTTTTAAAGGATAAGGCAGTTAGTTAAAGTAGTGGAATAAACTGAAGACAAAAATATCAGGGAAAATGTTCTAAAGGCAAACCTGAAAATGGAATATGTTGTTTAGAAAGAGGGGAGGATTGCCCTCTTTCTAAACAAATGATTTGCCTTTCATGAATTAAAAGGCATTTCCAACAAATTAGAGGGTTTATTATACCACATTAATTATTTTCTTAATGGTCATAGGTAGTTTGGCTTTTCTTCCTTTGTCAGTCAGTAGCAAGGACTGGCATTTCACTAGGTTGCTGTAAGAACCTTTCCTCTAGCTTAATTTTCACTAACTTCCTGGAGCTGCATTAGGATACAGAGAAATGCAGATATTTGCCCAAGGTTGGAAAACAGTCAGAGATGGGTTTGGAACTTGGTGTTCAGAACTGGGAGTGCTGCGTCAGTTCATCCTCTTCTGTTCCTCCTCTTATTGTTTTAGAGCACCTCCCTCTCTCCCTCACCCTGTCTCCTCCTTTTCCCATTCCTTTGCTTTGGACAGGACTTTTCTCCTTGATACTCCCCTCCATTACTGTTCTTGATAGAAGACCAGCAGTGACATAACATTTTTGTTTTTCTATGCAGAATAGTGGAAGGAGACAGGGAGCAGAGTTTTTCCTCAGACCAGGTAATTTAGCTAAGACGGAATACTTTTACATAAGATGTGAATTTTAGGGAACAGATGGGCCCAGAAAAAGATTAAATGAGATTTTGTATGCTTTCACACATTGTTAATATTTATCCACCAGGTAGGCATTGGCTAGAAGGTTGTGC
>NW_007729897.1:205566-207110 GCF_000696425.1 Galeopterus variegatus
TATGCAGAATAGTGGAAGGAGACAGGGAGCAGAGTTTTTCCTCAGACCAGGTAATTTAGCTAAGACGGAATACTCTTACATAAGATGTGAATTTTAGGGAACAGATGGGCCCAGAAAAAGATTAAATGAGATTCTGTATGCTTTCACACATTGTTAATATTTATCCACCAGGTAGGCATTGGCTAGAAGGTTGTGCCTGGGAAAGTCACCTATAGGCCTTGCTTAAACCAAAGCAAGCTTTTGAAAAGTTGAATGTAAATAAATAATATAAATGGAAAGGTCACTATTTAAAGAAATTGGTGAACTTTTAGGTAAAATAAAAGATGTATTTGTGTAGCAAATCTGCATCCTTTAGTTTGCCTGTTTCATATTCTTGCTTTTTTATGTCTGCATTCTTAGAGTGTATTGAGTGACATTGAGGTTCATCAATGTCATAGAAATTATTTTAACAGTTAATTTCAACAAGCTTTAATGTTGTATTAAATGCTTAATGTTAATTGATAATAAAGACAGATTAGTTATTGAGGAAAAGGATGATATATTTAATCCCTGAATTACATGAATGATGCAGGATCACTTTAGATCTTGTTTTTTTTTTTTTTTTTTAACATCTCTGCTGAAAGTCCTCTATTTTCAGAGGTTTAAAGTGTGCCTCAGTGCTCCTTTGTGACAGTGTGCCATTTTCATTTCCCACTGCCTCAAGGTCATGATGTACCTGTAAGTAGCATATGCACACGTTAGAAGTAGGTAGAGCTTCTGAAGCACCTCATTGTCCTTCAGTGGCTTGGAATCAAAAAGACTAAACCATTTACATAAGTAATTTTATGGGTGACTCATCTTGTTTATGGTGTTTTGTTTTTGTAGATTCCCAAAAAGCAAATATTTGAAAAGGAGTCATCACATTATGGTGATTGAATGCAGGCTTAGCAAAGTCTGAGTCCCACCTCTGACTCTTGCTAGGAGTGTGGCTTCTTAGTAAGGGAGTTGGCCTCACTGGGCCTTAGTTTCCTCATCTGAAAAATAGGAATAAGAGGCTTCATTTTTATTTATGTACGTGTGAGTTCTAAGTAAGATGATGTAAAGTACCTGGCCTATAATATGCCTTCAATAAATGATGGCTATTAGCTTAAATCTTTTATTTAGAACGGACATTTTCTGAATACTTTAAAAGCAAAAGTAAGTTTAGGAGAGATGATAGATGATAATTTTTCTGTGAATGTTAAAAATTCACAGAAAAATTACAATTTCATCAAAATACTAACTTTTTAAAATCAGGCTTAAAGTATATTTGGGCCTTCTTTTTTTTTTTTTCCTTTTTGTCTTTTTTACTGACTGGTAACGGGATCGCAACCCTTGGTGTTGCGCCCGCACTGCACTCAGCCAGTGAGCGGGAACCGGTCTCCACATGGGATCCGAACCNCTTAAAGTATATTTGGGCCTTCTTTTTTTTTTTTTCCTTTTTGTCTTTTTTACTGACTGGTGCCGGGATTGCAACCCTCGGTGTTGTGCCCGCACCATGCTCAGCCAGTGAGCGGGAACTGGTC
>NW_007729897.1:208110-212069 GCF_000696425.1 Galeopterus variegatus
GCGGCGGGAGCGCCGCCGCGCTCCCAAGCGGCTCACTCTCCAGTGCGCCACTGGGCCGGCCCATGGGCCTTCTTTTTTAAAGAAAGCATTGCTCATGTTTAGCATTATCCTAATCTATTTTTTTCTTTAAACAGATATACACAACATAAACCCAGTTTGTACATTCTTTTCTCCCAAGAGCCTCAAAGCATTTTTTTCATTCATTATTGCATTAATCCTTACAATTTTCCTGAGAGGATAGTAAAAGCAGATTTTGTAAACTTTAATTTAGAAGGGAAGATTAAGCTGGAAAAAAGTTAAGTGACCTGCTAGGGCTCACATGGTGAATACTAGAGATAATGAACATAATAGAATTAATAACAGAGATAAATGAATTAAAATATTTTGCTGACATTATTTTTACTTGTTCTCCTAGAGAACAGATTTTATGAAAGGTATTTGATTTTGTGATATGAAGTAAACCATTCTTAGTATATCCTTTTCTTTTGGAACTGTTAGATGACATTGCAGCAAGGATAGGATAGAAGCGGGTAAGACAACTGAGGACATCCACCTGAAGAGGCAGGACAACTTAGTAAGAGTATGTGCTAAGTCCAAGGAACAGAAAAGACCTACAGCCAAGGGATCAGGAGGAAAGGTGTTATTCAAACTTAAAAGAAGACCAAAATTTTTGTAGTAGATGTTGAAATAATACCCTGTGACTCTATTTTTCAGTGGAAAGATTGATAATCTGACTGGATTGGCATTCCCACAGCATGTTAACCATCAGTTTTAACTAGTTGTAAGCTCGTTAACTAGTTCAGTTTGGAATTACATTACTATTATTATTATTATCATTGTTATTTTTTGGCGGCTGGCTGGTATGGGGATCTGAACCCTTGACCTTGGTATTACAACACTGGAATTGCATTATCTTTGTATTACTAGTTATGCATCAGAAGCTTTGGAAAAGGATAGCTCTGGGTGTCTTATCTAGTTTAGAACTTCATGTGTATGTTTTTATGTTTTCTGGTTAATAAGACTGAGACCTATTCTATTCGTGTATTGAAAAGAGGGGAAAAGGCCTGCAAACTATTTTCATGGATCCTAGAATTCATGGTTCTTTGATTCCTGCTATGTGGACAACAATCATTGTGTGGTAAGATATTTGCATTCTTATGTAGAAATACCTAGAAAACTATCTGAATACTACAGTCCTTGTGGACTCAATTTAAGAAACTTTACTTAGTCTGTTTATGTAATCCTAAAAAAAGATCATGTGAACTTGAGTGGGGGAGGAATACTTGGTTTGAATTATGTGCTTTGAATATTATATTTCCTTCAGAGATTTTTATTTTGTCTGAGTCAATAAAGAAGTGAAGTATCAGAAGGATCATGAACTCTAACTTGAAGAACAAGAGGGGAGTTGGGAAGGTGGATGCTTTGCTTACTTGAGTGTGTACTGTATTGTAAGAAAATATGAATAAAAGAGACAGATGAAGTATTACTGCTGTAGGAGTTAGGAATATTTGTGGGTTAGTTAGATTGGGGTGGATTTGGTTGACACCTGTGGTATATGCTCCCTTTATATCTGTTGAAGGAATCCTTCAGAAAAGCCAAGAGCAACGAGAGCTGGGTTTAGTTAGGTCTCTACCATCACCCTCTGGTCTTCCTCAGCTCTCCCCGTCTGGTTTAGAGGCCCCTCCTCAGTGGTCCTTGTTTATACTTTTCTGCACAGGGATCTTTCTGTACAGCTGGTTGCCTTGTTTGTCTGCCCAACTATTTGCAGCTTCCATGAAGTTAGATGCTGCTTGTCCTTCATCATTTTCCATAACACATGCTGGCATACAGCAGGAGCTAACTGAATGAATTAGCAATGTGATTCTATACAAGCCATTTATCAAAACTGAAACATACCCTCTCCATCAATAAATTGATTGCAAGAAGTGTGTGTGTGTGGGGGGGGGGTGGTGGTTAAAGTAGATAAGTGTTTTTTAAACACTGTGGGTTGTGACCTATTAGTGGTCCATGATATCAATTTAGTGGGTTGTGATACTCTTAAAAATGTATCAGGCTGCATTCCAAATAGCAATGGTAAGTCCTGTTTTGTGAAACTTTTGTATTAGTTGTCCATTTGTATATCTATGCTGGGCTACAATATAAAATGTATTTCTTGTTATGGGTTATCCTTAAAATTGCTGAATGCCTCTGGACTAGATTAAATCTAAAAATTCTTTATTTATTTGGTGATTCTATATTTAAATGGCAGGACACATCATTTGATTAGGCACAATTCATACTATACCATACTATTCCACTAGGATGAGTTAAAATGGAGATAATATTTATTACTTTTATTTTGTTAACTGTTTTAGTAACTGAAAAAGTAGTGTGCACATGTAATAAAAATTCAGGCATTCTAAAAGGGTATACAATAAAAATTCTTTCCCCTATTGAGTTTTCATAATAAGGTGTTTTATTTACCTGCATACCTGCCAGATTACTTCCGGATTTATATTTTCTTTAAATGAAATTTATTTGATTTTTGCAGGCAGAGAAAGTTTAATAAATTTGTTTATTTGTAGGCAGATGATAAAACCAATTAAGAAAGAATGTATTTGAAACATCTATTTGTAGATGGATTTGTTCAATCTCTGAGTTGTTTATAGAGAGTCATATTTTGAGAGTCCACTATATGCCAGAAACTGTGCAAGGCTCTATGTATGCAGCAACCTCTTCAAAGAACTTGGTGACCCGGTAGACTACAAGGGTTGATATGTGCTGTGCTGTTATCATCAGGATAACCAGGCTAACAATTCTTACGAGAGGCATTTGTTAGAAGATATTTGGTGGGGTCTTGATGCTGACTCCACCAACACTGAGGAGCTGTCCATTGGAGAGGGATTAGATTAACTCTGTATATCCTCAGAAGACAGAATTAGAACAAATGGATGAAAGCTACAGGCAGACAGCTTTAAACTTCATGTCAGGGAGACTGTTCAACAGAACAGTTAAAAAATGGAATGGGGGCCGAGCCCATGGCGCACTCGGGAGAGTGCAGTGCTGGGAGTGCAGCAGCGCTCCCACCGTGGGTTCGGATCCTATATAGGGATGGCCGGTGCGCTCGCTGGCTGAGCACGGTGTGGCCAGTCTCAAAAAGGACAAAAAAAAAAAAAAAAGGAATGGGTTGCTTGTGAGGCAGTAAGTATTCAATTGTCATAAGGATGGAGATGGGATTGATGACTTGCTGGCTGTGGCATGGTGTTGTTGGGAGGACAATTGAACAAAAGGACTTTGAAGATTCTTTTCAACTTAAAGTCTATGATTTGTCTTGATGGGTGTTGGAAATCTGGCTTTAAGAAACTGTATGTTTTCTGTAGGCCATCTCTAGATAGATGAAAAATGACAGACAGAAAAAGGTTGAGACCTCCTTGGGTCCAGCCCTTTCAGGCCTTCAAAAAATAGTCATGGATGTTAGTGTATGGATGTAAAGAAACTGGACTCTCTCATGGAATGACTAATTCCATGAGGCTACTGTGGATAAGGATGTTTTAGGTATAAACTGTATTTATTCTTTGAAAAAAAGAATTGAGGGCCGGCCCGGTGGCGCACTCGGTAGAGTGTGGTGCTTGGGAGTGCGGTGGCACTCCCGCCGAGGGTTCAGATCCCATATAGAGACCGGTCAGCTCACTGGTTGAGCGTGGTGCGGGTGCGACACCAAGGGTTGAGATCCCGTTGCCGGTCGCGGTATGGGCGCGACACCGAGGGTTGCGATCCCGTTACCGGTCATGAAAAAAGACAAAAAGGTAAAAACAAAAAAAAGAATTGAATAACAACTTGGTTTTGAAATCTATTTTTCCTAATGGTACCACTTCTTTCAGTGGCATATCAATTTAGAAACTTAAAAAAAAAAATTTAGGGTCTGACCCCGTGGCTCACTCAGGAGCACAGCAGTGCTGGGAGTGCCAAGGCCGCAGGTT
>NW_007729897.1:212252-213545 GCF_000696425.1 Galeopterus variegatus
TCGGTCAGCTCATTGGTTGAGCGTGGTGCAGGTGCGACACCAAGGGTTGAGATCCCGTTGCTGGTCGCGGTACGGGCGCGACACCGAGGGTTGCAATCCCGTTACCGGTCATGAAAAAAGACAAAAAGGTAAAAAAAAAAAAAAGAATTGAATAACTTGGTTTTGAAATCTATTTTTCCTAATGGTACCACTTCTTTCAGTGGCATATCAATTTAGAAACTTAAAAAAAAAAATTTAGGGTCTGACCCCGTGGCTCACTCAGGAGCACAGCAGTGCTGGGAGTGCCAAGGCCGCAGGTTCGGATCCTATATAGGGATGGCCGGTGCGCTCACTGGCTGAGCGCTGTGCAGGCGACACCAAGCCAAGGATTGCGATCCCCTTACCGGTCACAAAAAAAAGAAAAAAAAATTTAGTTTTCCTTCTTATTTAAAAAATCTTCTTCCTAAATCTAGTACATATTGTAATTTCTTCATTCAAAATATCCTTTAGGTCCACCTTTTCCTGTTTATTCTTGTCTCAGCTGTTGTAGTCTAAGTTCTCTTCTTGCACTAGGATAACAGACAGCATCCTGCTGTTTTTCTTCCTCCATTTCTTACCCATCAGTTCCATTTGAATATTGCTGCTCTCTGATTTGTCTTGTGAAATGCAACTATAATGTCTCTGCCCTTCTCAAGAACCTGCAGTTGCCACTCCCATTTTGAAATCTCTGCTTGGTTTTCAAAACCTTCTGCCTATCCAGGTTTTGCTTTTCATTCCTCCCAAATGTCTTTTCATCTTTTCTGTGTATGCAGTGGTCATTTCTGATTATACAGGAACAAGCATGGCCTGGGAAGAGCATACTTTTTAACCAACGGGGATTCAAATAATCAACCCATACTTGAGTGCCTACTTTGTGAAGGACACTATTTTTTCCCCTCTACAGAGTCTAATGCAGACTAGCATAGAGTATACTCCAGAACCTGTATGGTATTGAGGTGAAGAACATGTACTCTGTGGAGCCAGACTGCCTGGCTCTGTCACTTACCAGCTCTGTGATCTTAGGAGATCACTTAATCTCTCTGTGCCTCAGCTTTCTCATCTGTACAATGGAATACTAGTAGTAGCCACCTCATGGGATGTTTATGAAAATTAAAGTAGTTAATACATGTAAAGCACTTAGGACATTGTCACATAGTAACAAAGTTATGTGCTTATTGTTATTATTATTGAGGATGGGAGTTTAGATAGAATTTTAGAGTATTCTGGATGATCAAAGGAGAAGAACATGTCTCCTTGGAGATTCTAAGAAAGATT
>NW_007729897.1:214028-217026 GCF_000696425.1 Galeopterus variegatus
TTGTTATTATTATTGAGGATGGGAGTTTAGATAGAATTTTAGAGTATTCTGGATGATCAAAGGAGAAGAACATGTCTCCTTGGAGATTCTAAGAAAGATTTCATGAAAAGAGGTAGGATTTGAAATGGTCATTAAAGAGTAAGAATTTGATAGATTGAGATGGAGCCAGAGGCACAGAAGTAAGATGTGTTGAGAGAACAGAGAATTTTCTTTGTGACCTAGGTGCATAGAAGAGGAGTAGTGAGAGATAGAGCTGGCAGAGTGAATTGGAGCTCTTTGAAGGATTGCTGAGATGAGGAATTGGTACTTAATTCAGGAAGCACTAAGGAGCTATTGAAGGTTTGTTAAAATATTTTGTGGTGTGCCTGAAATCAGGTTTTAGGAAGATTAAGTTGGCCACACATTAACTGGAGTATACATAGATAAAGGGAGACATATAGAGTGTTAGTGGGGAATTAATGACCTAATGTTAATGGGGGCTTGAACCAGCACATTTACTGATGGAAATGGAAACAGGGAATTTCAGAGATAGAGGCTGTGATTACAAATGGTGGGTGAGGGAAAAGCAGAGAGAAGAATAAAAAATAATGCCAAACTTTGAGTGGGTTCCAGAAGGAACGATAGTAAAATTCACAGAAATTAGTAAGTTTGGAGAGGGAGAGAATGCATCTTCTAATTCCATCTGGTCAAATCTTTCACTCTACACCATCAAGCTCAATGTTATGGAAGTGCCGCATTTGATCACCTGTCTATACTGATTGTGACGTTCTTGTACATTCTGATGATTTATGGTTGGTTCCAAACTATTTAGCATTTGAATATTTCTGACTGTTTGATTAACATTAGTTTTTGACCCCTGAGGCAGCCTGCAAACTGTTTATTAGCATTTTCCACAATATCTTGAACAATACTGTTTTAGGTACTGTTATGGACTGGATGTTTGTATCCCTCCAAATTCATATGTTGAAGCCCTAATTCCCAATATGACTGTATTTGGAGATGGGGCTGATAAGGAGATAATTAAGATTAAAGAAGTCATAAAGGTGGGGCCCTGATCCAATAGGATTAGTGCCCTTTTAAGAAGCGACACCAATGCTTGCTTACTCTCTCTCTGTGCACACAAAGACGAGGCCATGTGAGCACGCAGTGAGAAGGGAGCCACCTACAAACCAGGAATAGTTCACCCATCAGAAACTGGAGTGACTTCCAGAGCTTCGAGAGATAAGTTTCTTTTGTTTAAGCCACCCAGTTTGTGGTATTTTGTTATGGCAGTCTGAGCAGATTTATATAGGTACTTAATTTTTATTGAGTTTTCACTAATTAAATTATTGACCTAATTTAGATGGATTGGTACTGAGAGTGAGGATAATGGCTTTAAGTAAGAGATTTGTTTTTCTACTTATGAGATAAAGTTGACTCTTTGGTGAACTAATGCTCTTAGCTTGATAAACTAATGTTCTTAGCTTATGTGCCTCAGTTTTTGAGTTATCCCTTCTCTCACCTGTACTTCTTTCTCCATTTTCTTAATGGTATTAATCTACTCACCATTCTGCCGTCTTAACTTCTGCCCTGTTAAGCTGTTGGCTTAGCTTTCCTTCCCTTCACAGCTATCACACAGCTCTCACTGTCTGAACTCAGGAACCAAATAGATTTGAATTACAAGGGATAATGATACTTAAAAGATTGGTCCATCCCTGCATCTCCCAAAGCAGGTATGTGGATATCTGTGTAACATTTACCCAAGGAACTTGTCAAATGAAGGTTCCTGGGATCCACTCATGGAGACTGACTCAGCGGGTCTGGAATTAAGCCAGAATAATCTGTGTTTTTCAGAAGCTCTCCTCCTGCTTCTGATAAGCAGCCAGATATGGGAGCTACTAATCACCACTTCCACAATTTCCATTATTCCTGCAGCTGTGGATAAGGAATGCAGTGTGTCTTCCTTCCCTATTAGTACTCTGAAACTGCCCTTGCCAAGGTCACTGATGATCTCTAAGCAGCTTATATGACTGAAATTGATCGCCTGTGGTTAATTCCTACAACCTCCGACTGAGTTCAAGTTGTCATCATTCATCTTCTGTGCTATAGCAATGGACTTGTAATGCTTTTTACATCTGTAGCCCTCCAATCTAACTTCCACACAGCCATAGCATGATGGATAGGGAATTCAAATTAAATGATGTCACTGTCATAGTGAAAACTTTTCAGCTCCTAATGCCAACAGCATAAAAATCTGAGCTTGTTGGCATTTCATAAAAGATCCTACATGGGCCAGCTTCTCCAGGTTATCTGCTGTTATTCTTTAACCCAGCTGCATATCATGCTCTGCATATACTCATTATACTGTTTTATTGCCTTTGTTCACATGGACCCTTTTATAGGAATACCAGTATCTTCCTTTAGCAGGCTAACTCTTATTAACTTGGGTCTCCTCTCCTCTAGGAAGCTCCAGCTACCTTCCACACCCTCATCTTTCCTAGGTTGCTTGTTTCTCTTTTGGGCATCCATAATTCTCTTTTATACTTACTTCATTGTATTAAATTATCTTATCTGCTTCTACCACTAAATTATGAACTTCTTGAGGGCAGAGTCTCTTCTACTGATTCGTTTATTTTCACTTCTAGCGCACAGTAACTCCTTAATAAAAATTGAATGAACTAGTCAACAAATGTAATGGAGAGGTTTCAACCTTTTTCATACCTGATTTATTTGCAACATGTGGTATTTATTGAACACTCACTGTGTGCCAGGTGCTGTCTTAGGCACCAGAAAGACATTAATAAGTAAAAAACACACTTCTTGCCATTGTAGAGCTTTCAGTCTAATGTGGAGACCTACAATAAATAAATAAAAAAAATTGGTATGGATGCCATGACAGAAATTATCAGAATGTAGTGATAGAGTATGACAGAGATGGGGATATTTATAGGTTGGTCAGAAAAGCCTGTCGGATGGTGGCATTTCAGCTGAGGGACAAGCAGTCAGCCATGAGAAGAAC
>NW_007729897.1:217752-219892 GCF_000696425.1 Galeopterus variegatus
GAAAAGCCTGTCGGATGGTGGCATTTCAGCTGAGGGACAAGCAGTCAGCCATGAGAAGAACTAGGAAAAAGCATTCCTTGCAGAAGGAACAGTATGTGCTAAGGCTCTGAGGTTGGAGGAACTTGAGGTAAGTTAGTATCTCTAGACCCCAGTAGAAAGGGGGAAGTATGACAAGGAAAGATAGCACAGGGAAGTTACTTAGGATTTGTCAGTACCAAAAATAGTTTAGACTTTATACAGAGTGCTATGGTAAGCAACTGAGGGGAGGGTTTTAGTAAGGGTAGTGACATAACCTGATTTACATTTTAAACAGATCACTCTAGGTCAGTACTATTCAAGACAGTAGTCATTACCCTATGTCACTACTGTAGCTAATGCTACTGAGAAACTGAATTTTCAGCTTTCTGATTTTTTTTTTCTTTGGTGGCTGGCCAGTGTGGGGATCCAAACCTATGACCTTGGTGTTAGAAGGTTACATTCTAACCAACTGAGCTAAACGGCCAGATGACAATTTTATGTAATTTTAATTGCTTTAAACCTAATTTTAATTGCTTAAAAACATAATGGATCCAGTTGTTGGAAAACTTTCAAGTGTGTTTTGGTACATAAAGCTATACTTTTAACTATAAATTTCATGAACTTTAAATACAAATCAGGTATTTCTGATGAAAATTTAGCATCCAAGTTGAGATGTGCTCTTAGTTTATAATACACACCAAATTTCAAAGATTTGTTAAGGAAAAAAGAATGTAAACTCTCTTATTAATGATTTTTATATTGACCACATATTGAAATAACTATATTTTGGAGGTATTGGGTTAAATGAAATATATTGTTAAATTTAATGTACTTGTTTCTTTTTACTTTTTGTAGCAGCCAAAACAATGTTGGAAAAAAAACAAAGTTGGAGGACTCACACTTCCCAATTCTAAAACTTACTACAAAATAGTGTGGTACTGGCATAAAGATAGACATATAAATGAATAAAATAGACTTGAGATGCTAGAAACAAACTGTTACATTTACAATTGATTGATTTTCAATGAGAGCACCAAGAATTCAATGGGGAAAGGGGTAGTCTTTTCCACAATTGGTGATTGGACAGCAGGACCTCTACACATAAAAGATTGAATTGGGACCCCTACCTCACACCATATACAAAAATTAACTCAAAATGGATTAAAGACCTAAATATAAGCTAAAACTATAAAACTCTTAGAAGAAAACACAGGTGTAAATCTCAGTGACTTTAGATTAGGCAATGGTTTTTTAGCTATTGTAACAAAAGCAAAAGTGATAAAAGAAAAATACAATTAAATTTGACTTCATTACAATTAAAAAACTTTTGTGCTTCAAGGGACACTATCAAGAACGTGAGAAGATAACCCAGAGGATGGGAGAGAATTTTTGAAAATTATATATCTGATCCAGGACTAGTATCCATAATATATAAAGAACCCTTATAACTCAACAATAAAAAAGACAACACAATTTAAAAGTGGGGAAAGAACTTGTTTAGACATTACTCCAAAGAATATATATAAATGGCTAATAAGCACATGAAAAGAAGCTCAACATCATTAGTCATTAGGGAAATGCAAATCAAAGCCACAATGAGATACTGCTTTGTATTCACTAAGAGGGCTCTAATAAAAGGATGGACAATAACAAGTGTTGATAAGGATGTGGGGAAATTGGAAATCTTATACATTGCTGGTGAGAGTGTAAAATTATGCAGTCATTTTGGAAAACAGTTTGGCAACTTCTCAACCAGTTAGACATAGTTACCATAATACCCAGCAATTCAACTCATTAGGTATATACTAAAGAGACATTAAAATATAAGTATGTATATACAAAAACTTATACACAAATATTTATAGTAGCATTATTCATACTAGGCAAAAGATGGAAACAACCCAAATGCCCACCAATTAATGAATGAATTAGAAAATGTGGTATATCCATCCAATGGAGTGTTATTCAGCCATAGAAAAGAATGAAGTACTGATACATGCTACAACATGGATGAAACTTGAAAATATTATTCTAAATGAAAGAATTCCAAAACAAAGGCCATATATTGTGTGATTCTATTTATGTGAAATGTCAATAATAGGCAAATTCTTAGAGACAAAGT
>NW_007729897.1:220104-225542 GCF_000696425.1 Galeopterus variegatus
TACTGATACATGCTACAACATGGATGAAACTTGAAAATATTATTCTAAATGAAAGAATTCCAAAACAAAGGCCATATATTGTGTGATTCTATTTATGTGAAATGTCAATAATAGGCAAATTCTTAGAGACAAAGTAGATTATTGGTTGCCAAGGGCTAGGGAAAGGATGGAATGGAGAATGACTGCCAATGGGTATGGGATTTCTTTTTTGGGTGTTGAAAATGTTCCAGAACTGGATGGTGGTGATGGTTGTATAATACCATAAATACACTAAAACCCCCTGAATTGTATTTCCAAAGCATGAATTTTATGGTATTTGAATTATATCTCAGTTAAAAGAAAACTTTAGGATTGGGTTCAATCACTTGGGGAGAGTGTATATGAAAGAAAGGAAAAAGGAGAGAAACAGAAGAAAGACCCTGCAAAGGAGGCCAACAAAGAGGGGCCAAAGAAGTAGAAGTTTAAGCAAGAGACTGTTTAGAACTGAGAGACAATAGTGGTTTAATGGACTGGTAGGAGTTAAGAAGCCTAAATGGAGTGGGTTGAGGAAATGGGAAGTGAGTAATTGGAGAAAGAGCATATGGACTAGTCTTTTGAGAAGAAATTGGAAGGGGTCTAGGATAAAGGAAAGGTCCTTTTTTTGATGGGAGATATTAGAGCATTTTGTTTGCTAGTGTGAATGATCTAGACAAAGAAGACATAGGTGATATAGGAGAGAAAGGCAGGAGAGAGAGGCAGGACATACTTGAGAAAGCGTGGTGGGATGGGATCCAGAGGTTCTGTGGGTGGAAGGCCTCTCACTAGAGAAGGAGGGATCCCTCATCCATGGGAACTAAAAGGAAATGAAGCTGGTGCAGACATGAAGGGTGTGTAGACTTGGTGGGGATGATAGGGAAGTTCCAGTTTGATGAGATGATGGCACCAGCTGATGGTAGGGTGGGAAGGAGAGGAAGGGATAGAATTTTCCAGTCTAGAAAAATCCTCATTTAAGTGGACTCGTGTCTTTCAAACCTGCACTGTTCAAGGGTTTGCTGTAGGTTCATTATCATCCCTAAATCAATCATTTTTTATATGTATAGGTGGGCTTTACTGTTCTCTCAGTCAACAAACCTTGAAATTTTTATATTTTTTTCATCTCTCTCCTCCCCACATCTACTAAATTTTGTGGATTCTACTTGAGGGGTGCCTTTGCTCTCTGTCGGTGCCTTTCCATTTCTGCTGCTGTTATCCCAGTTCAGAGCTTACTTTCCTCTTGCTCAGCTTATTGCAATAGCTTATTTAATAGCATCAGTTCTTCCAGTGTCAACCCCCATCTAAATCATCCTAAATACTCTTGCCAGAGTTCTCTTAAAGCACAACTCTAATCACTCCCTTTCCCTACCTAATACAATCCTAACTTTTTGGCATGACATTTAAAACTTTTCATGATCTGGCCACCAGCTACTTTCCAGCACAATCTTACTTTCCTCTCATTCATACCCGATAGGTAGCATTCTCTGAAATTCTTTGTATTTTCTCTTTTTCTGTCATTACTCTTAGCATTGCTTCTGTCTAGAATGCTTTTTCTCTTCCTATTCCTCCCATTTTAATTCAATTCATCAAATCTTTACCAAGTGTTTGCTATATGCCTAAGGATTGCTCTAGCTATTGTGGATTCGAAGATGAACATGATTACCCTTTCCCTCAAAGATCTTACATATGTATTTAGAACAATTGGCAAATTGAAGTTTACATATTGTTTCCTTTATGAAGACTTTCTACTTTCCTAGCTTAAATTAATTTTATGTTCTTTTATATTTTTTGTCAAACCCTTACTGTGCTTTTCTAGTAGGACTTATGGACATCCTAAATATTAATTATTATTTTTTATGCCTTGTTATGTTGTAAGCTTCTATGCATCACATTATCTGCATCTTTTGGTCCTTATGCATGCCACCTTATAACTTTCACACAATAGTGCTCAGTAATTTTTTGCAGGTTTTCATACATGGTCAATTCGGTGTGATGGCCCATAGATCATGAGAAATAGAAATTATTGTCAAAACACTCACACTCAGTTTGTAGTTTTAGGGTCCTGTTTTAAAAGCTGCTTTTAGGTTTTATTTTAAAAGCTTAAGTGCATCTAAGGTTCTAATAAAGGCCAAGTGTTTTTCAAATCTTAAGCCACGTGTGTGACTGCACACAGCATGTGGAGAAGAGCCTGGAATGGCTTGGACAGGGCCAGCAGTTGGACCTTTAGGACAGGCTCCATAAAGAAGGAAGGGGCTGAAGGGTCAATCTTGGAATAGATTTGAAGCAAACTTGTACCCATGTGAGCGGTGATCACTTTTGAAATTTGAAATAATTCTGGCTAGTTCATTGTGGAAATGGCTACTGTTTAAGTAGTTGAGAAATACTTTGCTTCCTGTTTCTACCATGATTGCTTTATTTCACTAAAACTTGCGTTTTAATATGAAAGTTCATGTTTCAGACCTCAAGTATTTGGAATATAGAAGTCATATCTGCACTAGGTTGTAGTAGGCCACATCTCTGGTTCAATCCATCTTGATTCTTCTGCTAATAGACAGCCAAGTAATATGCCATGGGGTGATGCAGGGCACATGGTTCCTTTCAGATATTAATTCTATACTAAGGTTAGAAGCACCCAAAGTGGGTTATCTCTGGTTCAATCCATCTTGATTCTTCTGCTAATAGACAGCCAAGTAATATGCCATGGGGAGATGCAGGGCACATGGTTCCTTTCAGATATTAATTCTATACTAAGGTTAGAAGCACCCAAAGTGGGTGCTTTTCATATTTTCATGGCATTGTTACTCAAAAATTTTTCTTCATTTTCTTTGGATCTACTTTGATTTAATCCTAATCTCTTCTTGGAATAATGTATATACATGATATTAATTACCCACTTTGGAAAGTATTAATAGGCCCAAAGTTTACATGCTTGAGTGTCAAAGAGCGTCTCTATCATCCTAGTATTTGGTCTGTGTAGGTTTTACTTCAGTGGTATCTTTGGTCATATATCACACATATGTGTTCATATATCCATATTTTCCATACCTACCATATTTTATCTGTCAAAGATGCCTCAATTTTAAGAAGCAGCATTATTTTATATATAGCTAAGAAAGAAGAAGAAAATCACTGTCAATTAAACTAAGATACAATGCTTTCTTTTCACTTAGAATTTTTGTTTTATACTTATTGGAAAAGCTCTCAGACTTTAGAAATAGGTTTTTATACTATGCACTCTTACACATATGTAAACTGTAAGTTGTAAGTGAAATAAATTGGTGAATTATCCCCCAAATTTCTTCATATTGAGCCCTGCTCTTATGAGTTAACCTTCAAATTGCAGTTGATATTCATGTTTTTCCACCCAATGTCATCCCCCATGCTATTCAGAGTGTTGGTAGAGAAGCATTTCTTAAAAGAGTGCTTCTTGCTTGAGTGAGAGTAGTGTTATTTCCTGAGACACAGGATCTCTTAGGGCTGACCAGTTTTGGGATTCTTTGGTCATACCCTGGGTCCCACCCTCCCTGGGGAGGCCACGGAGTGGTGTCCTGAGCTCAGCTCCTGGCATGCCAGGCATCCCTCTTCTGTTCTGTGTTCTGTTCAGGCTAAAGGGCAGAAACTGAACTGCCCTGAAGTACTTGGTACTAAGCCAAATGATTTTTCCTGTTTTCAACCTCGACACTGCAATGTGGGCATTGCATGAATGAGTGGAAATTTTTGAGCAAGAAATAGCTTCATGCCAGATCTATTTGAAATGCTCAAATCCACCTATTTAATGGCATCTTCACAGCCATGCATAATAGATTTGGAGATGTCACAACTGAGATGATTTTTCAGGCAGAAAGAATGGAAATTAGCTCTCTTCTAAGTTAGTACTTCTTGGCATCTCTGGCTTGCTTTATTAAGCAAGGAGTAGCATATCTCTGTTGAAAAACTTAATTTTTAATTTTTTCTTTTACATCGATAGAGCAGTTGCAGTGGGAAAAGGAAGAAAGATGCTTTTTGATGCCCTTTGTACAGTTTCTGAACCACAATTGTAGGGAATTGCAGGGCTTATTATTCTTGCATGTGATTTTTTTTAAGGCTGTGTATCTGAACATTGTATGTTTGGTCTTCTGGAAAAAACCATTTGANATTTGGAGATGTCACAACTGAGATGATTTTTCAGGCAGAAAGAATGGAAATTAGCTCTCTTGTAAGTTAGTACTTCTTGGCATCTCTGGCTTGCTTTATTAAGCAAGGAGTAGCCTCTCTCTGTTGAAAAACTTAATTTTTAATTTTTTCTTTTACATCGATAGAGCAGTTGCAGTGGGAGAAGGAAGAAAGATGCTTTTTGATGCCCTTCGTACAGTTTCTGAACCACAATTGTAGGGAATTGCAGGGCTTATTATTCTTGCATGTGATTTTTTTTTTAAGGCTGTGTATCTGAACATTGTATGTTTGGTCTTCTGGAAAAAACCATTTGAGAATGCTTTTGGGCATAAAATATTGCTTTCCCTCGTGAATTAAGGTATGTGAAAACACCTGGCACATAGCCCAAGTGTTGTTTCCTTTGCCTTCCCCATCTGGTGCTACCCTCCCCACGTCTGAGGAACTGTCATCTGCTTGCTCACAGCCAGGTCACGTAAGATCTTAGCTGAGTTCAAATATCCCAAGATCTCCACAGTGTGATTTTCATTCTTGCTCGGATTTGTCTCTTAGAGGCATTTCCTCAAAAGGGAAGCAGGTAGTTATGTCTGTCAGTTACAGTTAACTGCAGAATTGTCCTGGTTCACTCTAGAAGAATTTCTTTTCTCTACTTGTACCAACCATGTTTTCCATGTACTCATATCCACATAGAAACTTAAACTCTTGACCTGAAATTTTCTGGCTGTTCATTTTCTTTTTCCGTTTACTTAATTACCAATGGATTCATGTCATGATTGATAATGATTAGTTCTCACTGAGGTTTGAGGCTGGCTTATTGCTGCTAAAATATTTCAGTGCCTTGCCTTATTTTTACTGCTTGAAAGTTAAAAGTAATGCTTATAGACAATAAATGTTTCATGCTGCCACAGGAGAGAAATTAACTTAATACCGATTACTTTCGGTTTGATTTAACCTTCATCTAGTTAAAGGTGGAGACTGATAACTTTTACTTGAACTCAGTTTTTAAATATGGTAAGTTCTAACATTTTCTATAATTTTAATTACAGTAGCTCATATCTGACACTCAGCTTTCTTCATTAATTATTTGGGTTATAAAGCCATAGTTAGAAACCATTGATGAAAGCTACTAAAAGTGCAGATATAGTATCTAGGATGATGTAAATGTTCACCAAAGAACTATCCTTAACTAGTTCTGATGGGTTGCTTCAGGACCTATTTAAATGCTAGCACATCTGTTGTTATATTTTCTTTTATTCTGAAAAAGTTATTAAAAGACA
>NW_007729897.1:227238-228675 GCF_000696425.1 Galeopterus variegatus
AAAAGTTTGCAATGGACAGTCTAAGTTATGTACCCTAATTTCCTTTTTTTGTTAAAATTTTGGTGGTTGTTTTATTTGTTATTACCTGCCAAATGCAATATTTCAAATGTAGAGGCATACATTAAATGTTCTCCAGGAAAACAGATTCTGTGGGTTTAAGAGGCAGTAAATTCTTTATTTCTTTCAATTTAGCCAACAATTGCTAAGCCCCTGCTGACTGCCTGGCACCATGCAGGTACAAGCTATGGCCTTTGGGCTCACATAGCCCATCAGTAAAGGTATGTGATAAGGTGTACAGGGAGAATGTGGGAGATGACAAAGCACTGTAGAGGGTTGAGGGAAGGTTGGGGAAAATGAGAGAAGTCACCATATTTGAGTTAGGTCTTAAAGAATAATTTTAAAAGGAAGTATAATTTTAACAGGATTTCAAGAGTGCACTACTTTATAATAGAAAGTTGAATCTGAAATGACTTTCAAATTATATTAGTTATCCAGAATTTGCAATGAATTACCAAATACCTAGTATTTCTTGAGATAGTAATTCCTTNTTAAATGCTAGCACATCTGTTGTTATATTTTCTTTTATTCTGAAAAAGTTATTAAAAGACAATATCTGTTAGACATGAATTACCCCTTATATTCCTTACTGATGTGAAGTAAAACTGGTAACATATATAATTTTTATGGATTCTCACTATACTTCATTAAGAAGACATTAATGAAGATAAATTTTAGGTGGGACCAATTACAAACTAATGTGTTTATATTTTCATTATGAGTTAGCTGATCACCAGAGAATCTTTTCCTCATTTAGGATCTGTGAAGTCTCTCCTTCACTATTATTCCATGTTCTGCAAAAGATTGACCTTGGTTCCCTGAAATAGAAAGTGAAGATTTGATCTTCAGTTAAGTAAGCTTTTTATTGAATAATTACATGCCTATCACTTTTCAAAATAGATTATGTATCAAAAAGAGATACAGAATGGTCCCTGACTCAAAATTATATTCTTTTGGGGAGAGATGAGACATGAAACAATGAGAAAAGAGCATAAACTAAAAATAAAATTCTAAACTGAACAAAATCAGGTAACAAAACAGCCTGTAAATTTGTAATGGGAAATCCAAAAGGAAGTAATCGATGTTGAAAGATAGTGCATGGCAGGAGTTTATGAAAGAAGTATCACTTGAGGTGGGCCCCGGAGGATGATGGAGTTTGGGAAGACAGAGGGAAGGGCGAAAGGTGTGTCTGAAGGAGGAATGGCATGAATAAACACTTGAAGACAGAAAAGTCTGCAGTTTTCAGAGAATAGCTTGGTCAGAGGGCTGAGTATGTGCTAAAGAGGCAAGATTCTAAATGTCTTTAGATAATAAAAGTCAAAAGTTTGCAATGGACAGTCTAAGTTATGTACCCTAATTTCCTTTTTTTGTTAAAATTTT
>NW_007729897.1:228704-248597 GCF_000696425.1 Galeopterus variegatus
GTACTGTGAAGTTACTTAATCTCTATAAATGACACATTTCTCATCAGCAAAATGGTCTGTATTTCCCAGGGTGGTTATGAGTTCCTTTAATGGTTTTGAAGGGCACAGCATGGTGCCTGGCCTGTGGTAGGTGCTCCATCTTCATAAATGTTAGCTATGAAGTATTACTATTATTTAAAAGGTTATTTTAAATCCCGACATCAGCAGATCTACTGAACATCTACTATGTGTCTGGCACCATTCTAAGAGCTAGAGAACAAAGCCCGTAAAGCAAACAAAGATCCCTGCCTTTGAGGAACTCACATTTTAACTGGGAAGTTGGATAAGCAATGAACATAATAAATGAGTAAATTATATGGTAGGTTACATGATGATTAGGGCTGTGGNCCGTAAAGCAAACAAAGATCCCTGCCTTTGAGGAACTCACATTTTAACTGGGAAGTTGGATAAGCAATGAACATAATAAATGAGTAAATTATATGGTAGGTTACATGATGATTAGGGCTGTGGACCAAAGAAAAGTTAGAGCAGGGCAAGGGGGATCAGGCATATTCAGGGGGGCAGAATTGAGATTTAAGCAAGGACTTGAGGGAGGACAGCACTAATTGTGTCTTACTCCTTAGTCAAGAGTTGACATTTCAAAGGGCAAAGCAGATTACTTAGGTTGGGAGAAATTGGTCTCAAACTAAAAATAGGTAGCTTTTGGGCTGAGAAGCAGACATCTCTTAAAGAAGAATTTAGTCCCTTTATTGTAAAGAACAGCTGTTAACCTCCAGAAACTGTGAAAATGCCTGATGTTCTATTAGATTTTAAAAATGTGAAACATTATATGCTTTTTCTTTTCTCCAGAAAGTAAGAAAGTAATGTTCTTTTATCTTTCCCCTCAACGACAATAAGATAAGCATTCCTAATGGTATTATCAAATAGTTTTTTAGGACCTATTTCCCTTACTTCCTAATAAATTTGGCTCTAATCCAAACCAGAGGCCCACGTATGTTGTCTTACGTTATATGACATTATTACTGTGAGTGATTTCAAAGTAAGAATGCTTCTGTTTTTCTCCTAAGCAATGAACATAATAAATGAGTAAATTATATGGTAGGTTACATGATGATTAGGGCTGTGGGCCAAAGAAAAGTTTGAGCAGGGCAAGGGGGATCAGGCATATTCAGGGGGACAGAATTGAGATTTAAGCAAGGACTTGAGGGAGGACAGCACTAATTGTGTCTTACTCCTTAGTCTAGAGTTGACATTTCAAAGGGCAAAGCAAATTACTTAGGTTGGGGGAAATTGGTCTCAAACTAAAGATAGGTAGCTTTTGGGGTGAGAAGCAGACATCTCTTAAAGAAGAATTTAGTCCCTTTATTCTAAAGAACAGCTGTTAACCTCCAGAAACTGTGAAAATGCCTGATGTTCTATTAGATTTTAAAAATGTGAAACATTATATGCTTTTTCTTTTCTCCAGAAAGTAAGAAAGTAATGTTCTTTTATCTTTCCCCTCAACGACAATAAGATAAGCATTCCTAATGGTATTATCAAATAGTTTTTTAGGACCTATTTCCCTTACTTCCTAATAAATTTGGCTCTAATCCAAACCAGAGGCCCACGTATGTTGTCTTACGTTATGTGACATTATTACTGTGAGTGATTTCAAAGTAAGAATGCTTCTGTTTTTCTCCCGAGTGTCACTTGACTACAGGAAAGAAATGTGAGAAGGCCTCTTGCCACAGTTAAAGTATCTATTGAAGTAATTATTTAGAAAATGGTACACGGTTCTTTTCCTGGAACTCATTTGCAAACTTATTGTAATGTGAACCAAGTTTTTAAAATTTGTAATCAGAGATGGTAGTTTTTTTATATTTTAAAAATGGCTATCACATCCACATGTATACAAACATATGTTTTTCAGATATCTAGGTTTTCAGATACTAAAATTGGATGCCACTGATATATGTGCATGCGTATGTTTATATGCATCTGTATGTACGTAGGAGGATACTTCAAAAAGTTCATGGAAAGACTCATATTATCTTTTACTCTCTTTTTCCACGAACCTTTTGAAGTACCCTTGTGTATAGGTACGTGTGTGTATGTATATATATAAGCACATATGCATATTTTAATGATTAACTTATTTAATTAATCTCTTAATTACTTGAAAGAATTGGAGAAACCAGCAGTTTTTAAAGTTAAAGATTTCTTAAAATTAATTGTGGCATTTGTGCATGTCAAAAAAATTCAATATTTTAGTGGAGTCTATGATAATTCTTATGTTTAGATGTTGCAGTGAGAAGTTAGGCAGTAGTAGAGTTGATGAAATTGGATTTTTAGAAACATATTTGATACCACTGTGCTTTTATCATCAAAATATGATATTCAGATAGTTCATTACTTATAGTTCATAGCACATGCATGATTAGTGAGCCTGGATGACTTGCTTTTCTTGCACTTATTCAGCCACTTCTAGAGTTTATTATTGCTTTGTCTGAATTGTGTGTACCCAAACTACTTAAAAAGCCAGTATTATTTCATTGTCATATGATGCAGTTGCACCTTTTCTTCTTGGTTGGAGGACTATCAGTATCTCTTTTTAAGACAAGTCAGAATATAGAATGTAAAAATGACACATAAGTTGTGTTTGGTCTCTGAACGAGTAAACCAAATATTTATTGGCAGTATGGTGGACTGTAGTGTTTAAGAGCCTTGATCTGAGGCCAAACACCTGGGTTCAAATCCTGCCCTGCCACTAACTATCTGGACAACCTGGGGCAACTTATTTAACCTTGTAGGCTTTAATTTCCTCATGTGTGAAATGGTAAGAATAATAGTACTTACTTTATAGGATTGCTTTGAGGATAGAATGAGTTGATATTTGTAAAACACTTAGGATAATGTTTATTAAGTAGATATAAAAATAAATGCGCCAGCAAGTCTAAAAAGAGTTCTTATCTTTTAAAGATACATACTTAAATCTTTACTGATGAAATGATGTGATGTCTGTCTGGAATTTGTTTGAAAATAATCTGGTAGGAAAGTGAAGCATGGGAATGGGTGAGAGAATAGATGGATCAAGATTGCCCATGGGCTGATAATTGTTGAAGATGAATATAGGTGCATGTGAATTTATTATACTATTCACTCTCAGTTTATATAAGCTTGAAAATTTCCAAATAAATAGTCAAAACAGAGAAAGGACAGTTTAATTTTTCCAATTTTCTTTTCTTTCCTTCTTTGTTTTTCTCCCCTTATCTGAATCCGGCATATCATTTCTGCCTTTTTTGGTGTAGTTCAAATGCCACCTGTGTAAAGCCCTTCTTGATCACCCCAGCCACACTCTGTCTCTTCTCTTCTGATTCATGCAGCCCACTAGACCCACTGAGTGGCTTTGCCATTATTCCCATGAGTGTCTTTTTTTCCTTCCAGGCTTAAAAGCTCCATGTGGGCTAGGATCACCTTTCTAACTCCCATAGCAAGCACCTTGCACACAGTAGATGCTCATCAAACCTTGGTTGAACAGATGGCATTTGTTGACTACAATCCAGGAAGAGAAAAGAAAAGAAAAAAAACTTTTTGTGTCACAGTTATTACTAAAGTACCATGTTTTTGGATGAAAGATTTTTAGTCAGATTTTGTAATGGTAATTCCAAATAGGAATACTTGTGGCTTTATATTGAGATTTTTTGCTGTTTTGGGCATTTATAAGGCAAAAACTATTTTAAAGCAAAGAATTCTAATTAACTCTCATTTAAATGTTTTTTAAATCTTCTTGTTTATAAGGTGAACTTACCCAAGGTGAGATCTCCCTTCGTTTTAGTCTTTTCTTCCCAGTAAATCTTTTTTTGCTGAACTTATTGTTAAGTAGTGAAATTTGGCTACCTTGAGTTTCACTTCAAAACACTTCTGTTTCCATTCTCTATGGAGGTGCTAATTACCAGTGAAATATTTAAAAGATGATGCCAAAAGCAAAAAAGAAGAGCCATCGGATATAGGTAATCTATAAACTAAGTAATCTACTTCCTATAAAAATCAAGAATGGGGCTACATTGTCTGACATCATTATTGCTATGAATTTCTCACTTGCAGTGGAGAGTCTTTGCCTTTGATTTTCTCCACTCCGTGCTCCATACCCACCCCAGTGGCATGTTCTCATTAACCCACTTCCTTGACCTTTAGCTATTGCACTGAAGAATTCAAATTCAAAAGATGTGAATTGCCTCATTCATATCTGCAAGGTTCTAATCATGGTTAAGTTTTAGGCGGGGTGTCTGATTATGAACAGACTGCAAAGTGAGAGTGGGTGTTCTTTTGTGAGGATCTGCACTTGCTGAGCTGTATTGTTTCATTTACTCATCTAGAGTTTCTGTAGTAAGTAGGACAATGATTCTCAGCATAGTCATTGTGACACATCATGCTAGCTTTGGCTGACTCATGTGTTTCTGAGAGAATTTAAAAGTAAAGTAAAAAATTCATTTACTTTTTCATAATTCCATGACACATTTAATTATTAAAGGGAATGAGAGTAGCTATTACAGATAAGATGTCCAACTCCCCAAAATGAGAATTACTAACAGCTTGCAGAAGCTTTAATGAAAAAATTTTAAAATATAGATTGAAAAAAAAAGATGTACGATCTTTTCTTCCTTTAAATCATAATTCCTTGGGATAGGAACATTGTTTCCTATCCTCTTGTATCTCTCCATGCAATTAATAAAGCACTTTGCACAATAGAATAATCAGGAAATACTAATTAAAATTCCTTTAATTTTTTTTTTTTTTTGGAAATTGAAAAAACTTGAATATGTTAGGAAATTGACTTTTTACCTCTTGGATAAGACTGTGAGAATTTATACATGAAAAATGCTTGTAACTGAAGCTGACTTCTCTGAGATACCAAACATGTTTCTGTAAGAAGGATCTGCTGAACTATCTGTATTTCCCTCATGCATTGGAGACCAGATTTGTGTTAAGTGACAGAGAGAAAAGCAAGCACTAATGTATTCCACTGCTGTTCTGCACAGATGTGAACACATACCGTTCCCTTCATCATCCAGGTGAGAGCAAAGTGGCCATGTCTTCATCTTCTTTTATATCATATTTTGACATGAAAAGATATATCATTAGTACATCTAGGTAATAAGATCCCTAGAGGTACTTGGATACTGTTGGGACCTTCATCAAGCAGATTCCATGTATCTCAGTATTTCTAACCTTTCAGGTCAAGTTTTCTTGTTTGTTTTTTTAACAAAAAAAAAAAAATTCCATGTATCTCAGTATTTCTAACCTTTCAGGTCAAGTTTTCTTGTTTGTTTTTTTAACAACAACAACAACAACAACAAAAAATATATATATATATATATATATAAAAACAGCAATATGCTGAGGAAATTATCTGATTAGATCCTCTGTTATTGTAGGAAGTCATTACATTATTCTAACCTTTATAGAAATTTCCTAAAATCCTAACATGAGCCCCTTATCTTTTCTGTCAGAGTGTACATAGTTGTGAAATAAAGTAAATGGGTTTTGTACTAGTGCATTTAATTTTATGGAACATCCTCATAATTCAGTCTGCTGCTCCTGAATCAGAACTAATATACTTTTGGCTTATGTACTAGTTTGAACCATCTATATTATCATGTATTATCAAGGCCAAACTCAGTCCAGCTAACATATGTTCAGAGGCTGCCATATAAAAGGTGCTGTTTTAGTTGTATGAGGAAGCAAGGGTTGGAAGTAGTTAGAATGATCTTTTTTTGCTACAGTTTTCAAGTACCAAATCATCATGAGTTTGAGTGAAAAAATGACATAATGTGTTGAGTAGCTGTGTTTTTAAAACCTAGGGTTCTTTTTGTTACTGCTCAGAGGAAAGAACTGAGAATTATATGAGATGTACTTTTAGTTCTGTGTACTGAAAATCCAGACCACTTTAGATTACTTTTAATATTTGAAAGCATGGAAATGTTCATATCATTGAATGTTTCCAAGTAGTTGTCTTAATATTGTATCACTTAGGGGTCAGTTGCAGATGATGGAAACTGTTACATCTATTGAAGAAAAAATAGAATAATAAAAATAAAAGCATTTACCATAAAGAATTAAGTGCTTACTAATCTAATCATTGGAAGGGCTGGAGGCTTAGATTCTAGGCTGAGTCTCCAAGAATGGCTCCTAGAAAGAACTGGCTGGTGGAGGAAATGCTACCATTGCTATATTTAGGAAGCTGGGGACTCAGGAAGTCTGTATGCCAATGGCTGGTTTCAAGATCACAACACCTTAGCCATGACCAGGAGTCATGAAATAACTGTTGTCTTCTGGAATATTCTACCTTAGCTGTGATTCAGGGATCAGACTGCTGCCAGCAGTGTTAGCTTGAGAGCTGTTTGCTGCCTGCTAGATCTAGATCACCAGCAAAATGACACCGTTAAGTGCTGCTTCTCTCCTACTTAACTTGATTCTGAATTGAAGTCTTATGGAAGTGCCTCTAATGGTAAAACCTAAATTGCAATTTAGGTCTTACGGAAGTGCATCTAATGGTGAAATCTAAATTGCATTGAGAATGCTAGTTGCAATGGAGGCTGGGAAATGAAGTTTTTAGCATTCTAGCCTCTGCAGTATAGGAAGGCAAGTCCAGAGACTGGAATAGACATTGAGCTAGACAGTCTGCTGTAACTGCCACACATGCTCTTTTGCTATTCCCTGTGATGGTTAGAAAGTAAGCTTAGAATTTGGCAGATTAAATGAGAAAGAATTTTCAGATACAGACCTTGAATATTTTGGTCTACAAGTAGATTTTTAAAAATAGATTCTTTGTTTGTATTATTTAAGTCTCCATAAGAGCCTCTAGTAATCAGTAATTACATAGTCAGATGTGCCTGCTGGAATAGTTCAGGTATCTCTGTGTATTTATAGTTTTAATACCATATGTCTTCTCTTTAGCTCTTGGCTATCATTTGAAATTAAACTTTTCCCACTTGTGATTATGCTAGTGCATTTAACTGAGATTTTTTTTTTTTTTGGCATAGTGAACATAAGTAGAGCAAATGGAGCATAAGCAACATTAGTTGAGTAAATAACGAACTTAGTTTATAAAGGTTAAGTAGCATGCTCTTGAATGTTCTATGAAGTGAATTTCCCTGTCCATGGTGCATACTGTTGGGACAACTAACCTAACCCAAGGTTAGAAAAGCAGAATAATATAGGGCAAAGTGAAACATTTGAAATGCACATGCCTTGTTAAATGTTCTGATTTGTGGGGCCATCTATTGAATATCTTATTTATGGATGAGAAAAAAGATTCATTCATTCCATCACTACCAAATATAAGTACTATATAATTTTAATGTCTGGAATCAGAGGTCTCCCCAGGTTTCCTTCATTAAAGGTACATCCTCTCTTCCTTGGGATCCTCCGTTCTGTTGACTGTTCTTAAATATTCTCATAGTGCTTATCATGATCCTATTTATTTATTTGTTTATATATTTTTCTGTACCTTTTTAGAATGTAGCTGTATAAGTACAGGAGCTTTGTTATGTTCACTGTCTCCAGAAGCTGGAAAGAGCCTGGTACATAGAGGGTGCTCAATATTTGAATAAATGAATGGATGAGTGGATGGAAAAACTGCATTGGACTAGCTAGCAATCAGAAGACCCAGCCCTGTAATTCAGCAGGAGACTAACTGCCTTACAGCACAGCTCTTGTATACTCTGTGAAATTGAGATCATACCTGTGCTGCTGAACCTTGTATGCGCACTGCTAAGTATGGGACCTGGCACCTACCAGATTTTTGATAAATATTTTTTGAATAAATGAACTAACCAGGACTCTGGCCATTTCACCTTTCTGATCTTTAGTTTCCTTATTTCAAGGTGAAGGAGGAAGACAAGATAAGGCTGCTTTTAGATTTAAGATTCTGTGATTCTAGGTCAATTCACTTTGATTAGGTTACGGGTGTGTATGTGTGGGTACTTCCCAAAAGAATTTTCTGTGGTCTGTTCTGTTGAGCAAGATAAGCATTCCATTATTCCATGCATATATAAAACGAATTAATTAAGGGCATAAAATGTGCCCTAATTCAGGAAAGTTGACATTAACAATATGTACTTAATGTATGATAACCATGAGTCTTGAAGGAGACACTATTTTTCTCTGTAAACACAATTTATTAAAATAGACAATTATATGTGAGTTCATATTGTACTTTTATAAAATTTCTTATATGAAAAATTACAAATCAGAGAAAAAATGCTTTGTTAGGCCATGCGCTATAATTTTTAATCCTGAAAACTAAGCTCCCTATTGTTTATGGCCCATTCTAACTGCAGTATAGTTGGTTGAAGATCATTGCCTAATGATTATAGAGAGAGACGCTGTCCCTGGATATTTAGTTCACATGTGCCCACTGTGAGCAGCTCTGTGACTATAGGAAAAGAGCATTTTTCCTTAGAAAGCCTATCCATGAGAATAATTAATGATGTCAGTATTGGTTTATTTATAAAGTTGTGTGTGGTAGTTCCATGTGAATAAAAACAACCTAAATGTCAAACATTTGGTACATCTCAAAATAGACTAATGTGCAGCCTGCAAACCCGATGGTGAAGAGGTGTATTTATTGCCAAGGAGTAACAGTATACTGTTAAGTGAACAAAGCCAGTTACAAAACAATATGTAAAGTGTGACAATATTTTTATAAAAAATATATGTCAAACTTCTGTATAATATAATTGGCATTAATAAAAATGTCTGGAGGGCCGGCCCGGTGGCGCACTGCTACAGTGCGCTGCTTGGGAAGCGCGGCAGCGCTCCCGCCGAGGGTTCGGATCCCACATACAGACCGGCCGCTCACTGGCTGAGCGAGGTGCGGAAGCAACACCGAGGGTTGCGTTCCCGTTGCCGGTCCCGGTCCGGTACGGGCGCGACACTGAGGGTTGCGATCCATTGCCAGTCACGAAAAAAAAGATAAAAAGAAAAAAAAAAAAAAATGTCTGGAAAGGTCTAAGATAAAATAACTGGCCACTGTTTATTACATGGTGAAATTACAGTTGGGTTTTTTTGGGGGGGTATTTATGTTTAAAAAATCTCTATCCAATGAGCATATAGTATTTATATTATAAGAAAATGATTACCAGAAATTCCTTCTATGATTTTTTTTTTATCGACCAGGAGTTCTATTCAAATACATAGGCAGAATAAATAAGAAAGTAAAAAACTTTTACTTTTTATGTTTCTTTTATTTCTCTTCTAAATTTGAGTGGGATCTGTGATAGACTTAAATTATTTTGTGGATAATTTATTGAAAAGTACTTTTTGATTGCAAATAAAATTTATTTAGTTGGTACCTACCCAAATCTCAGGGCATAGTAATAATGATTTATTTTATTGAGGATAGTTGTGATACCATCCTGGGACTTTTCTTAATAAATGTATAATAAAGCCACATTGACATTATATTATCTATTTATTTTTCCATTTGTTTAGCCCATTGAGATATAAAATCAACCACAAATTATCATTCATAGATTAGATGGAATTAATTCTTGATGATGTGGCCATTTCAGGATATAGTTAAAACTATTTAATTTTGTGATCTTGATATTGAGTATACATTAAGTATATTGTAGAATATACTTAAGATATTGCCTCTTCTTTCAAGAACTTAAAATTTAAGGAAATGGACAATGTATGATGCTATTTAATTTGAAAATTCTTCTATTTAGTTTTGTCTCTTTGTGTTAGACCTAAGCAAGGTGTGGTAGTCAGTAATACTTCAGACAATTTATAGGACTGGAAAATTCTCAGATGAGATAATAGGAGACTCCAAGCAGAGGGCCAGGCTGAGCCACAGGCAGTACCATAGAGGCAGGGTCTGATGGTAATATATGGTACTATAGAGGCATGGTCTGATGGTAATATATGGTACTATAGAGGCAGGGTCTGATGGTAATATATGGTACTATAGAGGCAGGGTCTGATGGTAATGTATGATAACCATGAGAGGCAAGATGAAGGTCATGGGTAAAATACAGGGTATTCTGCTGAGATGGCAGACTTCTCCACACAGTATAGATATGCAAATGCAAGCACCCAGAGTGCCTGACTTTGATGTGTTGCCAAGTACCTTTGGCCTCCAGTGGGTACTGACTGGGAGAAATTCCAGCCTCAACCAAGACACCTGTTAGCAGAGGAATAGGATTAATGAAGGAATTTGTCCCTTTCTTCCCTCGGTTTCCTCAAGGAGAGGGTTTTGTTAATTGGCATGAAAATGTTGTGTAACATTTTAGGAAACAAATCTTCCTAGAATTTTTTTTTAAAAGTTAAATTTATAACAATCACTAAAGTTTTTCTCTCCAAAATGGATTTTTTTCACATCTAGAGTTATTATGTTTGTCTTTATTTTGAAATAATTCCCAAACTTGTAGAAAAATTACAAGAATTGGTTAAAAAAACCTTCCTGTATAGCAATTGTTAATGCTTTGCCACATTTGCTTTATCTCTCTGTCTGTCTCTGACTCTGTCTCTCTCTCTCCACACACACACACACACACACACACACACACACACACACACACACACACACACGTGGATGTACCATTTGATAGTGATCAATTATACTCCTTTACTCCTACACATTTCAGCATTTATTTTCTAAGAATGAAGACATTCTCTTATATAAACACAGATATCCAGTCCATATTCAAAATATGCCTATTGTCCCAATAACATTCTTTTTTTGACTGGTAAGGGGATCGCAACTCTTGGCATGGTGTTGTCTACACCACGCCCAGCCAGGGAGTGCACTGGCCATCCCTATACAGGATCTGAACCCGCGGCCTTGGCGCTATCAACACCGCACTCTCCTGAGTGGGCCATGAGGCTGGCCCCCAATAACATTCTTTTTTTGTTTGTTTGTTTGTTTGTTTTTGTCTTTTCGTGACTGGTAAGGGGATCGCAACCCTTGGTGTGGTGTTGCCTGCACCGTGCTCAGCCAGTGAGCGCCCCGGCCATTCCTGTATAGGAATCTGAACCCTCAGCGGGAGCGTCGCTGCACTCCCAGCGCTGCACTCTCCCGAGTGTGCCACGGGGCCGGCCCCCCAATAACATTCTTTAGAGCAGATTTTCTCTTGGCCAAGGAAGGCAAGATTATTTTGAAAATCTCCTTTGATCTGGAATAGTTTCCCAGCCTTTCTTTTTTTTTTTTTTCTTTTTTCTTTTTTTGTCTTTTTTCGTGTCCGGCAACGGATCAGTGTCGCGCCCGTACCGGACCTGGACCGGCAATGGGATCGCAACACTCGGCGCTGCACCCGCACCTCGCTCAGCCAGTGAGCGGGAACCGGTCTGTATGTGGGATCCGAACCCTCAGAGGGAGCGCCGCCCCGCTTCTCAAGCGGCGCACTGTAGCAGTGCGCCACCGGGCCGGCCCCTTTTTTTTTTTTATGACATTGATAATTTTAAAGAGTACAAGCCACTTGTTTTACAGACTAATGCTTAATTTTGGTTTGTCTGATTCAATATATTTTATACATTGACTTTATATTTTAATTTGAGAAGCATGGATATATAAGGAAGAAAACATTCATCCTTGGTCTTGCTGTCCAAGGATACTGTTGATGTTTAGACATATTTCCATTTTTTCCTATGAATATGAATATATTTTTCTACATAATTGGGATCATTCTGTGCATGCAATTTTTACATTCACTTTTTGAGAATTTTTCCATCTTATTAAATGCTCTTTGAAAGCATATTTTTTGTAGTTTCCTAATATTTCTTATTACAGTTCCACTATCATATATCTAAATAGTCTCTTATTGTTTGGACACTGAAATTGTTTCTGTTTTTCTATTAAAAATAACACTGTAAGAATGAGTACCTTTAATCTATAAACTGAATTTTGATTCCTTTTTTTCCCTTAAAATTACTTACGCACATGCATAGTAAACAAATAAAAGACTCCTCATGGTAAAATTAATCGTAAATCAGTAATCAAAGTCTTGGTGTGTGCAGAAGTACAGGACATTTCCCAGTCTTTCTTTTGGGGCATCTCTCTAGGTAAGGTTTTGCTTTCTCCCAATGTGTCTGTATGCTCAGTGTGCTTGTGACACCATCTGTTGTGATAGTTTATTGTCATTTTCTCGGTCTGACTGCTGGGAGATCACAGGCAGCTGAATGTAGTGAATTAAACACATGTTCACCTTGGTTGCATCTTCAAGGTTTTGTCTGGCTCCAGTCCTGATGAAACTTCTTAGGCTCTGAGAGAAAGAGGGAGCTTCTGGTTGAAGGAAAATTCCATAGTTTCCCAGTGGAAACAGCAGCCCATGGATTCTGACTTGGTTCTGGTGTTCCCTTTGGAGATTTTTTCTGGGTCCAGCGTGGGAGGATAGATAAGAGTGTCAGGAGTAAGTCACCCTGTCTTCTGAGGTATCCATATACCGTCAGGAAAACTCACCTTCTCTTCTGAGGTATCCATACATTTTGTACTTAGGTCTTTTATGATAGCCCTCATACTGTATTGCAATTCATTATATACAAGTCTAGCTTCCTTATTAGGCTTTGAGTTTTGTATCCTTTAGATCTGTTTGTCCTGCAACAAACTACCCCAAAACTTAGTGGCTTAGAACAATAGCCATTAATTTAGCTCAAGATTCTGTGGAATCAGCAGTTTGGGCTTGGCTCAGCAGGGCTCAGCTGATTTCTGCTGGGACTCACTCATATGGATGGCTGCTGGGTCAGCTGGAGCTGGCTGATAGATGATGGGGGTACCTCGGTTATTCTCATGTGGTCTCCCATCCTTCAACAGGCTAGCTCAGACTTGTTCACATGATGACAACAGGGTTCCCAAGACCATGAAGAGGGCAAATCCTCTAATGTGAAAGAACTTTTGAAATTTCTACTACTGATACATTTGCTTCTGTCCCATTGTCCAGAGCAAATCATATGGCCAAGCCCAGAGTCAATGTGGGAGGTCACCACAAAAGGATGTGGACGCAGGGATGTGTGAAAAAATAGGGCCATTACTGCAGTCAGTCCACTACATGTTCCTTGACCTCAGGGTTCCACCTCACTCGTCCTATCCTGATGTTTGGCACAGGTAAGTGCTGGGGCAACGTTGAACTGATTGATCTGTACAGTTATCTGACCCTTTAACATCCCCACAAACTTGGGTACTCTGTAGGGCACAGGCAGGGCGTTAGTCAATGCTGCTGGGTGTTGATCTTTGTGAGACTCTTTGCTATTGGCTGTTGATGCAAAAAGGGATCCGAACCCTCGGACGGGAGCGCCGCCGCGCTTCCCAAGCGGCGCACTATCCAGTGCGCCACCGGGCCGGCCCCCAAGTAACCTTTTTTAAATCTCCTTGGCAAAACATACATACTTTTACTATTATGTTGTGCCTTAATTTTTCTTTCAAAAGATGTCTCTGATGTTCATATTAATCTGATTTTATTCTGTGAATAAATGGGCATGACAATTGGTTAACAAAACAGGAGATTGTTTTATGGAATCCAAGTAACCTTTTTTAAATCTCCTTGGCAAAACATACATACTTTTACTATTATGTTGTGCCTTAATTTTTCTTTCAAAGGATGTCTCTGATGTTCATATTAATCTGATTTTATTCTGTGAATAAACAGAGAACACACAGCTGTGTTTGGTCTGGGTCCCATATCTTCACAGTCAAGTCCTCTGACACATTCCTTGAAATTTCAAATAACCAAAATACCCTTAAACCTATGCAATGGAGGCCTCTGTCCCAGGCCTCAAATTTTATAGGGCCTTTCTCTGACTTTCCTCTGGCTTCACCCTTACTTATGTGGCTAGGTATTGTGGGGTCAAGGATGTTCCAGGTGGGCAAGAGGTGTGCCTGCCTAGAGTTCAAACCATTTCTCCTTCTACATCCTGTTCCAGGTAATGGGAACCCCAAAATTCTCTGCCTAAATGGCCTCAAGTTTCTTTTGGGACCTGTACAGCCCTCTCTGCTTTTCTTTTAAAGCCGGATCCCACCAGTGTGCACCTTTCTATGCCCAAAGGGTGGCCAAGGGGTAGCTGTTTGTCCAGTGGGGTTTAAGGATTGAATGGATTTTAGACTTTGGTTTGAGGTGCCTATAACCTTGCTCTGGAGTCCCTTGAGGGTTCAGGATGGAACTGGGAGTGCAGTGAGATATCAGGGCCATAGGGATCCCACAGGCTGTTAACAGTAGTGGAATTTTTCAAGAGAGCAATAGCTAGACTTGTTTTACTTGGGTTCTGGGAGGTTTGCAAAAATAAGAATGACTTCTGCCTTTTTCCCTGCTTCCCTCCCTCCATCTTTCCTCCGTCCCTCCTTCCCTCCTTTCCTTCCTTCCTAGCAGCCAGTTATGAGTAAAGAAAGAAAAGACCACAACAATACATCAAACTTTCAGAAGGACAGAACAAACCTAAGGGTACTAGAGATGGGGGCGTGGGAGGGAGGAGTTTGGGGAGTGATAGGTCGGGCAAAGGGCCCAAAGAAATATCACGATTTGTAAGAATGAATATGCTAATAATAAGTAAAAATTTAAAATAAAAAAAGAATGACTTCTGGAATATAATGAGCTAAAACTACTAAATGAGTATTTAACTTACTGTATTTCAGGGCAGCAAATGGATTTGGTGCCTCTTTTGTGAGTCTGTAAACTGAAATGTTGGTTCTTGTTAATGTATGGTAAGTTTGAGATTGTAATCTCTCTTTTAGGAAACATGCCAAGTAGTTAGGCTACTTTTCTTCCATAAATACCTTTTGATTGTGTTCTAAGTGATTTGTCCATAGGGCCTCACAGATGGTAAATCCAGTCAATACCAAGCACGTGTAACTTTAGTGTTTGTCTATAAATCAGATGGCAATTTAATGGGTATGTAATAGAGGGGATGATAATAAAGATTCATAATGAGGTGTTTAAAATAATTTTGAGAAGAGTCAGATGGAAAGCCTGAGGGCAAAGCAGATATAAGAACAATTGAGAGGTACAAGTATTATTGTGGCTAAAACAAATTTTAATGATGCCTTTCTTGTCTCCACCACCCTGCCCCCTAACTCCCCTTTTTAAAAAAATTCCCATGGCCAGTCACTGCTTGCATGGAAAATTACCTTTCCCTTTGTTATTTATGTTATACTTTTAGGAATTTTAGAACGATATGGGAGTCCTTAACAGAAGAGTTAGAATCAAAGCTCATTGTTTTCTTGCTATGGCTTGAATTTAAAATAAGAAAGGGCAAAAATACAAATTTTAGTGTTTATAACTCAAGGATTAGGTTAAGAAGTCATTAGTAATGAACATGTGTCTAGTAATTTCATTTACAAAGCATTTGATTAATGACTACACTACAAACATTACTTCAGCTGTATCCAGCCCTCTTAAGTTTTTTATGCAAATTGGCACACAGAGTTGTCTTTATCATTTCTGGTTTAACGTTTGAAATAGTCATTACACATTTGTTACTAGAGAGTTATTTTCCTCTACTTATAGTAGAATTATATTCTAATGTGAGTGATTGGATAATAACTTGTTATCATCAAATACAAGGGCAGGAGAAGGTAGATTTATCAGGCAATTGAATTACGAAGATGTTATTGCTGTGAGGGAAAACCCAATTACCAATGGGTTGTGGATGGGGAACTTCCTATTTCCTGTTGGAGATCTAAAATTGATTAGATTCAGGCCAGTAGAAGTCTTCTGCTGTTATTCATAGAATCACAGGATTATAGAGATAGAACGATTTTAGGAATCATCTAGTCCAATACCCTCATTTAAAAAGTAAGGATATTGAGGTGAAAGGTTTCATGTCCAAGGTCAATTGTTGGGACAGAACCCAAGACCATAGCCCTAAACTAAAGACCATTACTTCTGAATACAGATAGTGTCTGTTCTTTGTCCACAGAGTATACATTCTGGAGGCTGAGTATTCATTTTATTTTTTTTATAAAGGTTTATGTGTAATATTTAAAAGGTTTTTCAAAGTTTCTATGGATGTATAAATTATAAAGCCAATTCTTGGCCTGTTTACAAGTTCTTTGGTTTGTCTTTGTTATTGCCGGGGTATCTGAGTAGCAAAATAATCCAATTCTTTATGGATATTTTCCGATGATTTGTGAGAACTTTGAAATAAGGTAAACCTTTAATTTATTTTTGTTTTGTTTTATTTATTTTGTTAATAGGTAATTATTTCATATGTTCAAAAAAATCTCTGCTCTGTTTTCCCATTTCTTTGACAATTTATAAACACATTTGTGCCACCTACATACATGTAAATGTGCATGCATGCCTGTCAGTATTAGAAAAGATTTTAGGTTTTATTCAATTCATTGTTAATTTATTATAACCAAATTGTTAAATTATTTTAAGGTATCATCTGATATGTCATTTTCTTCCATTGTCTTTTTTCTCAGTAGAGATGGATGGGACCTTTAGAGTATATGTAAAATAATCCTCATAGGTAAAAATCTAACTGATTCTTTTTTTTTTTTTATAACTGATTTTTGAAAGTCAAAAAGGATTGTGATTTCATTATGCTCTCTGCAAACTTTCTTGTATTTTAATACCCATATGGTCAAGAAGTTATTGGTTATGTCCTGCTTAAAGCTTTCTTCTTCTTTTTTTCTTTAGTCTTCATTTTTTTTTCTTATTCTGTTACCTGTAGTTAGAAATCTGCCTGATATTATCATTATACATTAGAATATAGAAGTTAAGCAACAGAAATTTTTGTTTTTATCATTAGAAAAATCATTTACTTGTGAGATGTAAAAAAGAAAGTAATATTATATTTTTAGAGGAGTTTTATAGCCCTGAGACTCTAGATCTCAGGGTCATACAGTGAAAAGATAGCAGAGCTGGGAATAAAATCAAGGTCAAATGAAATTCTTTCTCATTTAGAGAAGGGGGAAATAACATTATTTCCCCAGAGAACAAACTCTCCAGCTATTAGAAACATTTAAAAGGGTTCTTAGTATAGATTATAAAACCAGCATAGATATAAGAAATAATAGTGATGGCATCCTCATGTCAGCTGGAAGTTTTAGTCTGCTAAAAGAAGAGGAATGCAGTATAATGGAAAGGTTGCTGAAATAGGTCCCAATTTGTATTTGCTTGGCCTTCTGATCTTGAGTAAATCATTTAACTGTTTTTAACCTTGGGTTGATAATACCTATCTTTCCAAACTTACAAGGTTATCATGAAGATCAAATGTGATAATACAACAGTGCTGTGCAGATATGAGTTAGCATAAAGTCAGAGCGTTTGATGCATTCTTGTCTTGCCAGCAGCAGCATCTCTTTGAAGGTGTAAGATGCAGTAAAGAGAATTGCAGTTTTGTATCTTGTAATGACAAACAAAGACACCTTGGTGATATAAAGGAATTCTGGGAAAAGGTGACCATATTAAAGTTTATAATATCAAGTCGAGGCAGTACTGGGTGTCATTTTTTAAAAGTAGATTTTAAGAAGTTTTGGGAAAAAGTAGATATTTTGCAAGGGACTGTGACTCATGAGGATGGTAGATGATAAAAAATGAAATTCTGATTATTTATTTATGAATGATCTTAACAAGAGAGAAAGGTTTATGGGCAAGGTGGTTATCTAACAAAATCTAACAAAATTTTATAGACAATTCTCTGAACACAAAGTGTATGGAAAATATACGGAATATCAAGGGAGGGACATGTAACTAAGGAAAAATACAAAAGTAGCATTTATTTAAAATGGAGTTGGCAACTTTCCAGTAGTAGAATTAGCTTTAATATATTCATTTAACAGAATATATTTCGAAGTCAGAAGAATAGCTATTAGCTAGTCCTTTAATCACAGAAAAAGAATTTATATGAAAGTTTAGGCAGGATAGTATCAGGGAGGAGGCTACAACTGACAATTAGCTGAAATTTATGAAAAGATTAAAGTAAAGAAACAAAAACAGATTAGGCAGGAGAAAGAGCTTTTTTAAATAAAAGTTCCTTCTAGAAGACAGAAGGGGATAAGGCCATTGATTAGGAAAGAAGGGAAAGCCTTCTTTAAACTACTGTTTACTGGAAATACATTAGCAAAGACTGACTGAGCACTATACCAGGGATAGTTACAGACGGTGAAAGATTGGACTTTCTAGCATTAATATAAGGCGGATGTACGGTACAGCAGGACTTTCTAGCATTAATATTTAACATATGTAGTGCAGCTGCCATGCTTGCATGGACATCTAAATGTGTTGTAGCCATCCATCCTGAGTTTAAGCCTCATTTATGTTGCTCTGATTGGGACTTATCAGCCATATTTTGCAGACGTTTAACATATGTAGTGCAGCTGCCATGCTTGCATGGACATCTAAATGTGTTGTAGCCATCCAACCTGAGTTTAAGCCTCATTTATGTTGCTCTGATTGGGACTTATCAGCCATATTTTGCAGACTTGTAGTGATATTGAGTGCTAAGAACTAAGGTATGAGAAAAAATCGATGAGAAAAAACTACAAGTGTTCCATTCTCTACTCTCCAAACCATCCCTAATTATTTACAGTAGGATCAATGCATCAAACTATGATCTTGGGTACCGTTCTTCAGATAACTGTTCTTAAACAGTGTGGGATCTGCCAGTGAGAGGGCCAGAGGGAGAGAGAAGTAGGTGAACATTAAAGGCAATTTAGAGCTTGCCTGGGAGGCCCTTATCAAACCTGTCTTCCAAAGCAGATATGTAATGCCTTAAAGTGAGCTGTTTATTTGGCATGCATTCTCATTTACATTTTATGTTCAAATTCTTTACAGCTTACATCGAAAGAGAAGAATTAAGCCTGGGCAGCAACCCTTGTGTGAGGACATATTTAAAGCTTATTTTGTTAGTATACTATAAGAAGGTTGTTAAAAATAATATTCATAGTGAATTTGTTTTCCGGTTTTATTTTAAGATTTGGCTTTTTAAAACTTTCGCCATCCTTGTATGAAAGTACTCATTCTGTGAATTTATATAGAAGTAGCATTTCTTGCCAAGTAGAAAAAAAATGACTAGTTTGTTAATTTTCCTAGAAAATTACCAGATGCTTTCCTAGAGATAAAACATAAACAAATTTATTTAAAATTAAGTTAGTGACATCCATGTTAAAATTTACTTTAAAATATATACTTAACAGAACATATTTCAAAGTTAGAACAATGGCTACTAGCTACTTCCTGACTCTCTGAATGAAAAAGAATTTATATGAAGTTTTAGATGTCAACTGAATTACAAGCAACTTCCCCTGGAGAAAGGTATCATTAAGTTGATCCTTTTTTTTGGCATTGCTCCTGCAAAATATTTTTGAGAATTATAAAGGTGTCATAGTTCATAATAGAATGGTAATAATAATAACTTTCAGTTTTATATGTATGTGGGGGATGGGAACATGTAGAAATCTATCTAAGATGGTATTTTTTTTGTCTTGGTTATTAGAGACCAATTATAGCAGCAAAAAGGTAAATAGTCATGCATCCTGAATTGAAGGTAAAATAACATTGAACAAAGTTTCTAGAAGTCACTCTATGTGGTTTTTGAAAAGTTCATCTTAAAATAAAAAATTAAAGTCTCATCTTAAAAAGAGTTGGTTCCTGAAAATCTTCTCATATAATTGACTTTATATGGTTTTGCAACCAAATTGTGCTGGGATGGCTCAGAGCCTACCCAAGAGAGGAAGAGCATCAAAGTGAAAAAGCCGCAATGACCACATCTGGTCTAAGAGTCTCCCATGTAAGAAAGCTGGAAGAGGTGTGGATGAGAATTATGGCATTAGAGATGGGGCTGGAGGCATAAATCTGACCCCGTCTGTTGGGCCACATTCTGGTGCAAGCACATCATAAGGCGTCTGCCTGTGTGTAGTTCCTATTTTCTAATATAAACCAAGCGGCGGCCGTTTTGCAAATACAAGTTCACTGC
>NW_007729897.1:249597-259005 GCF_000696425.1 Galeopterus variegatus
GCCGCGCTTCCCAAGCGGCGCACTGTAGCAGTGCGCCACCGGGCTGGCCCCTCCAAATTATTTTTTTGAATAGACATTTTCTCTTAAAACAGTTTTAAATTTACAGACAAATTGCAAAGGTAGTACAGAGAGTTCCTGTATACTCCACACCCAGTTTTACGTATTGTTAATATCTTACATTAGTGTGGCATATTTGTTGCAAATAATGAACCACTATTGGTACAATTTTATTAACTAAACTTTATATTTTATTCATATTTTCTTAGTTTTTAACCTGTTGGCCTTTTTCTATTCCAGGACTATATCCAGGATTCTGCATTACATTTCATTGTCAGGTTGCTTTAAGTTACTTTTAGATGTGTCAGTTTCTTAGACTTTCCTTATTTTTGATGATCTTGACAATCTTGAGAAGTATTGGTCAGTTATTTTATGGAATGTCTTTTAGTCAAGATTTCTCTGATGTTTTTGTTATGGGCTTATATGTTTTTGGGAGAAAGACCACAGAGGGAAATGACCATTTTCATCACATGGTATCAAAGGTACGTACTGTCAACATGACTCATTGTTGTAGATGTTGACCATCATCACCTGGCTGAGGTAGAGCTTGCCCACAGAGGGAAATGACCATTTTCATCACATGGTATCAAAGGTACGTACTGTCAACATGACTTATCGTTGTAGAAGTTGACCATCATCACCTGGCTGAGGTAGAGCTTGTCAGGTGTCTCCCTTTCCACACCGTATTGCTTGGAAGGAAGTCACTGTGCTCAACCCACACTTAAGGAATGGGGAGTTACACTCCATCTCCCTCAGGGTGGATTATCTACACAAAGTATTTGGAATTCATCTGCATGGGAGATCGTCTGTTCTTCTCTATTTATTTATTCAATAATTTATTTATATCAGTATGGGCTCATGGGTATTTATTTTTTACTTTGGGTTATACTCCAATACTACTTTATCGCTCTGTCTGTTCCCTTGGGATCTCTTTCAGTTGGCTCCTGTGTCCTATCACTCTGTGTGTGTGCATGTGCTTGCGTGATTTTCTGACACTACAAAATGCTGCAGGATCATATTTTATATTTCCTGCCCTAGTTCTAGAGTCAGCTATTTCTCCAAGGAGTCCTGGTTCATTTTTTTTGGAAATAGTATTAGAAACCAAGATCTGGGTGTACTCATTGCTACTGGGATGTAGTTGCTTCTAGGTCCTCTCTGCTGACAGAGCAAGGGGACATATATGTTTGCTAACCTGTATACACACACACATACCTATAAATATTCCTTTATGTAATTATCTATATCCCTGTTAAGCTAAACATGAGTTCATACTGATGTCTACAACTTTAATACATTACCACATGGATAATTCTCTCTTGCTTACCTGTAATGTCACATCCTAACAGTGAGTATGACTCTCACCATCCACCATTTATTTTGTTAATTGTTCATTCCAGTATATATGTCTAACAGTATCAGAATTATTAACTTGTACCCCCAGGGGTAACAGCTTTATCAGCTAGAGTTCAGGGGTTACGTGCAGCTCCATTGCCTTTAGTCTTGCAGACTCCACTCATTTCCAGAGTTACTTAGGTCAGCACTCTCCCCGTTCCCCTTCAGTGAGGTTATTTCACACATTTGTAATATGGTTAGAATATTTTATTTACTCACATTCTGCATTCCATTCGGGGATCCTGATATTCTTAATGATTTTGTAGGAATTGCACACATTAAAGTTCACTGTGTTGTAAAGTTTTGACAATGTATAGTGTCTTGTATTCACTATTACAGTAACCTATAGCCCAAACTATTTTAAATTATCTAATATTTGACCATTTTTTGAGCCCCAAATTCAGCAATTTTGTATGATTCAATCTAATATAACTTGAAATGTAAGCCAATGTATTATTTATAAGCAGGTAAATGAAATAGCTAAAACTTTTTATTGCACTTTAAGTTATCATAACGATATCTCATAATCTTAACTATATAGTTATATTTTACATACTTAGTAAATATTATGACAGAACCCTTGCAATTTTTCTGATAAAATAATCACATAAAATGGTTACATTCCTTAATTCTCTCCAAATTATTTACATTTCCAAAGAAGAGTAAATATTAGTTCAAATATATCCTACCCAGTGTTAGAATTTTAGGCAGTGTTAACAATGAATTATAGGCAGTGTGGGGAAATTTTGTTCTTTAGGCTCAATCTTCCTTAACTGTACCTTAATGTATTGCTTCTTCTTTTATTTCATTTTTGAAACCTCTTAAAGTCTTAGGTGTTTTAGACCATCTTAAAGTGTTTCCCCAGCCACATCTTCTGCATGATATAGGGTTACATTTCTTCATTCAATAATTTTTTGAGCATCTTCTGTATGTGTGGCATATTTAGGGACAGAATTCCAGACTGTAGATCAGGCACCTTCTGGGTGGCTAAAGTGCTCTGGAACCAGTGTCTTCCAGAGGCTGAATTTCATGGATCAGTTTTAAAAATGGCAATGGATATAGAGTTGCTTTTTTTTTTTTTTCCAAGTCAGGGCATTTAAAATGAACAACCAAAGTTTTCATCAGGTAGAATTTGTTTTGCCCCTTCCAGAAGTCTAATTTAAATTTTATACTATGTACTTTTCTGTAATTAAAATATTTTACATATTTTTCCCTATTCTATTCTTATTTGAAGGCTTTTTTCTTAAACAACTTTATTATTTTACTCCACAAATGTCAAGGATAGGAAGATTTAATGAGTAGAACAGATGTCAGGGATTTGACAGTAGTGAATAATCATGTCTATCTCTTGTCAATTTTTTGATTTTAAGTGAGGGGAATGCTATGGAGAATTGCTTCTTTGGTTGAAAGCCTAGATTAGTATATGCTGTGCCACAGCGAATGCTTAATGAATACCTGCTAAATAAATAAAAAAAGAATCTTCCCAAATCATCTCATTCACTGAAGTGAAGATATGGAATCTAGCATGTCAATAACATTGAACTTTCTGAAATAATTCTGTAACGAGTTCTACTCCTTTATGTTTCTTTCCCTGGTTTGTATCTTTGCCTGAATTTTTAATTCTGTTTATGATAATATTGGCTTGTCAAATCAATGAGACCAATTAGAAAAATGCAGTTAAATGTTTAAGTTACTTTTAAACAAATAGCTTCTGATTGATAAATGCTACCAAAAAGGACTACTCAAGTTCGTAGGTTTGAAGTTGATTTTCTTTTGACTAAAACTTGTATTTGTGCAGAACCTTTTCTTCTGAGGTTATTATTATTGTCTATAACATTTTCAGGATTTAAGTAGGAGAGGGATATTCTATCCAGGGTATGTATAGGTCAGATTATGAGGCTATGGCCTGTGGGGCATACCTTAGAATTATGTTGCATCTGATAAGAACTTCATTTGCTGTTAATAATCTGGCATTTTATACATTTTATAGATGAAAATAATAAAAATGTGATCTTTACCCTAATTGGCTAGTGGTAGAATTTAACTTGCTTACTGACTTTATTTTTGACTTTTTCTTAATAAGAAATTTGTTTAAAATTAATACATTTCTCATTATCGTTTTCATTTTGAACCTAGTTTCACAAGCAATCTTTTTTTTTTTTTTTTTGTCTTTTGTCTTTTTCTTTTTTTTTTTGTCTTTTGTCTTTTTTTTCCGTGTCCGGCAACGGATCACAACCCTCAGTGTCGCCCCCGTTCCGGACCGGGACTGGCAACGGGACCGCAACCCTCGGCGCTGCTCCCGTGCCTCGCTCAGCCAGTGAGCGGGAACCGGTCTGCATGTGGGATCCGAACCCTCGGGCGGGAGCGCCGCCGCGCTTCCCAAGCGGCGCACTATCCAGTGCGCCACTGGGCCGGCCCCACAAGCAATCTTTTTATTAAGCATCCCCAGATGTCCCTTTGGTGACCTAATGATTCTACAGATCTTGCACCATCTCCTGTATGAGCCAATACGACTGATATAAAAAAAATTATTTCAAATCTTCAGGATATAAATAAAAATTTAATATAATGAAAAAAATAAGTTAAAGAAATTTAATATATTTATGAAGATGTAGATGTTTATAGAATTTAATCGTGACCATTTCATTTTTTTAAAACCTTTTTTTCCTTTTTATTATAGAAATACATGTTCATTAAAGAGTATTTAGAAAACATGGGTAAAGCTATAAGAAAACAAAAATCACCTAAAGTCCAGTCACCTGGAGATTAACTACTTTTAACATTTTGGCATAGATTTATCTCATAATATACTTTATAAAGTTCATGGAAAGGTGCATATTATCTTTCAATTTTAATTTTTCTATGAACTTTTTGAAGTACGGGATCCGAACCCTCGGGCGGGAGCGCTGCCGCGCTTCCCAAGCGGTGCACTTATCCAGTGCACCACCGGGCTGGCCCANCCAAGTATTATACTGTTACATGTTATGTTATGGTATACTGTTATATGATTTAAAAGTGTATATATATGTACATATATATGTATGAACTTTTCGAAGACCCCTCGTGTGTGTGTGTGTGTGTGTGTGTGTGTGTGTGTGTGGAGAGAGACTGAGATCATATTGCACATTCGGCTTTGTTAACTTGCTTTTTCAGTTAATAGTGGAGAGTTAACTTTTTTCATGTTAACTATTCTGTTACCTCATTTGTAATGATCACTTAGTATTACATTGGGTGATAATATTATCTTTTTGGATGTTTACATTATTTCCAATAACAATTTCACTTTAACTATCATTAATTTGACAGGAGGTTAGATTTTGACTTTTTAGGAGAAAGGGATGCTGAGTGGTATTTGAAGCTAAGGTGAGTTTGCAGGGCAGTGGTGCTCTCCAAATGTTGGGAGCCACTGCTCTGGGACGTGCATCTTAACCATGGGATGCCTGTTTTGCTGGGCTGCCTGGCTGCCTGGGCCTGTTTGTTGTTAGCCCAGCTGAGAGAGCAGTGGCCTTAGTAGCGTCAGCAGGAACAGAGCTGGCTTCATCTCTGCTCTTTGTCTCGCTTTGGTGCTGGTGTGTTTTCCCCGCTGCTGCCATGTGATGGCTGTAAGCAGCACTACACACAGGATCTGTAACTCCTTTTGAAAGCTCTATTGTGAGATGCTGCTGCGTTTTAGTGGAGGGGAGGTTTTTGCTAGCGTGTTGCTTTTGGTTTCTTTCAAACGTGAATGTGCCTTCCTCTAAAGAATCCTAAGTACGGAAAGCACTGGTTTTGAGGCAACTAAAAGATGAATTGAATGGTCCTTTCCTTCTTGCCTCCTACAATAGAACAGTAGTAGAATAGAAAAGTAAGTACTCAGGTTTCCTTGTCTATTTTGCATTTCAGTTAATCACCAGGGGAGAGGTGGGAGATGAGAGAGTGGGGGTTAAGAATTGGGGAAGGCTTCCGAAATGAAATGATATTTGAATGAGGTGATAAAAAATGGTAACAGATGACTGGAAGCACAGAAATGGGGACAGTGGAAATTACTCAGGGTTTGTTTGTTTATTCATCCATAAAACATTAATTGAGGGCCTATGATGTACCAGGAATTATTCTAGACTTTGGATATCCAAGGATGAATTAGACATGGTTCCTGCTTTCTGGGAGTTGACAATCTGGTTGGGAAGATGGGAAATAGACAAAACATATACAGTGGGATCTATAGTAAGGATTTCTACAAGCCATATGGGAATTTGGAGTAGGAGTATCACTAGGCAGGATAAGGAAAGTCTTTTTTTTTTGTCTTTTTCCGTGTCCAGCAATGGATCGCAACCCTCAGTGTTGCCCCCGTACCGGACCGGGGACCGGCAACGGGATCGCAACCCTCGGCGTTGCCCCCGTGCCTCGCTCAGCCAGTGAGTGGGAACTGGTCTGTATGTGGGATCCGAACCCTCGGGCGGGAGCGCAGCCGCGCTTCCCAAGTGGCACACTTATCCAGTGCGCCACCGGGCCGGCCCAGGAAAGTCTTTTTGTAGGGGCTGACACCTGAGCTGAGTGTTGAAGGACAAGTGGGCGGCGGGGAGGGGAAGGCATTTCAGGTAGGGGAAACTTGCATGTGCAAAGGCAAGGATGCAGCAAAGAAGGTAGAATATGCAGGTAGTGCAGAGAGTTCAGTGTACAACGAAATGAAAGAACACACTGTAGGGGAGGATTGGCAATAATTTATGAGGACTTGAATGAAGACAGTGAGGAATGGGGAGAAAACTGACAATGACTCCCAGATTTTTCCTTGGTTGATTGAGTGGTTGGTGGTACCGTTCACAATGATAGGAAATAAACAAGGAGGAGCAGATTCGAAAAGGACAATGGAGTGTTCAGTTTGGGGCATGATGAGTTTGGGGTGCTTGTGATATCTTAGTATAATAAGTAGAAGTCTGGATTTCAGAAGAGAGATTGGGCTCAAATTCATGAATGAGAACCATTAGCAAGAAGTGGATGGAACCACTGAGGGGAGAACATGTAGAGTGAGAAGATGGCTGAAAACAAACCCAAGAAGGAGTAGACAACTGAAGACACTGAGAAGGAGGAAAGAGGTTGGAGGAGAAGCATCAGGAGAGAGAGGAGAGGAGAGGGTAGGGATATTAGCAATATCAAGTTTTACTGGAAGAAGAAATAAGGTCGAGTCTGGGAGTCCTATCATTTTTAGAAATACGAAGGTCATTAGCGATCGTGGTGGGCAGCTTCCAGGTGAAGTAGGGACTGATCTGATTTCAGTGGTCTAGGCATGCATTAGAGGTCAGGGAGGCGTGGTTCCAGAATCATCCTTTAAGAAGCTTGGCTGTGGAAGGGCTGAGGGGTAATGGCAGTGGGGAAGAGGGAGTGTGTGAAACAAGGATGGAGAAGCTTGGTAGTATTTGTTTGCTTGATTTTTCCCCCCAAGTTTGGATAGCTGGGACATTTTTATAAGGACCACTTGAGAGAGGAGGTTGAAAATGTAGAAGTGAGTTGGAGAGGACTCAAATGGCTGGAGGGAGGTCTCAGAGTGGGTGTGAGGGAAGAGGGTTCTGAGCACAGATGCATAATTGTACCGAGATTTTTCTTTCAAAGATGTCTGAGTAATGTTACATATGCATATACTAGCACATAACTTTATTCTGAAAGGGTCTTTAACTCTGTTTCTGTGCAGTTTTAGAGTGTTAGCTAAGGGTCAGTCTCTAATCCCTTAGTTTCTGTGTTTCCCAAATAAAAGTGTAAGGTCTGAGACTTTTAGTTTTCCTTCTCACCCTGACTCTTTTTTTTCTCTAGATTAACCTATCATCTAAAAAACCTATTTTTTCTGAGTATAAAATAATTAACCTCTCTGTAACATAGAGAAAAAAAATTCTTGACCTAGTCCCTTTAAGCTATTAGTGGTGTGCTGTTCAGTAGTGGCGGAGATCCCTGAAGAGAGAACTACAGATGTGAGACAATGTTTTTTGGAGGCAGTTTAGAAAGAATGTGGGACTAGAAATCAGAATATCAGGCTCTATCCCCACCTCTGTTCCTAATGAACTCCTGTGACAGAGAGTGAGTCTCTTAACTCTTCCTTGTCTTTCCCCGTTTATAACAGGAGACTACTATGAGCCATTATGCTTATCTCCTTTCCTGTTAAGAAGAATAAAGTTGATAATATACGTATATTATGAATGCTTTGAAATGTATGAATTCAGCACATAGTTTTTTATATCAGTTGGCCAGAACTGAGAAATCCAAAAATGTATTGGGCCCCTGTAATTTTGACAGTGAAAACACATGTGCATTGTGTCGTAGAAAGCATTTTTGCATTCTTGATTTGTCCATACAGCCCTGAAAGAAGACAGTGCTGAGAGATGGGAGGTAAATGAAATAGACTCTGAGTAGCTGAGAGGATGTGGCAAAGCTCCTGGAGATTAACCTCGGATGCACAGTTCAGGCCATTGTTCAGAGCCTGCTCACTTTCATAGTACTCTCACAGGCCAGGTTATCTGGCATCTACTTCCATTGCAGAGGAGGAACTGCAGACCAGGACCGAGGAGGAGAGGCGTGGGTACGGGCAGGCATGCTGATGCTGGGAAGAATGGCACCCAATATGCTGACAGCAAAGGAGGAGACAGACATACTGCAAAACACCTCCAAAGGGAATAATAATAATAATGAAAGCTCACAATTTGTGCAAGGTCATCAGGCCCTCTTTAATATTTCCTGAAGGCATCACCATGTCTTAGCATAGTACAGTGGTCGATGTTTCAGATGAACACTTATCAAGAAATATGTAAATACTTGGTATACTATGTTTTAAGAATGCCAACAATATAATGTCAACCGCATTTTATAGTTTTCCATTAAAATAAAATTTTGGCAATTAAAGTGCTAGCTGGGGCCTTTTCCAAAGGGTCTCAGTCTGTTATTTGTTTGTAGGATGCCTAAGTGTTAGTGGTTCTTACATAAACTGAGATACAGTGGAGCAATGTGCAGAAGGAATAGAAAACCTGTTTATAGATGAAGGAGATGCCAAGGAAGCTTTATATATAAGTTCAAGTTTCCATTTCCATAGTACATTAAAAAAATAATTGTTTTAAGTTTGAATTGTCCTATGGGACCATAAAAGGATTAATAAATAGTCAGGATTTTTCAAGAATAAAACAACCCTACCCCAGACTATATTCTAACCCTGGAGAACACATTAATTTTATTAGCTTCAGAGCAGCAAAAATTCTTCTTTTTTATTCTAAAATATAGTGTTCTTTCCTTTTAATATCTCTAGTTGAAATAGTAACCTATAGTAGCAATTATTAAAAATCAAATATGAAAGGTCCATTAGATTTCTTTTCCCAGCTGAAAAAAAACAAGTATTTTAATTGTTTCGCCAGTAAACAAAATAGGCCTTCTCTAAAATGAAAGTAAAAATGCTCATGATTGAATTATGGTAGCCCTGTTGACATTCAGGAAGGATAAGCCTTGAAACCTTCTAAGATCCCAAATTCCTGACATGAGAAATATTTTTGTCTTTTATAAGCAAGAGTCTGAAATCTGAACCCTGGCTTAAAATCAAAGTAGTGACCTGGAGTGTTGTTGAACATAGAAATGTGTTCAGGAGTGATAATCTTTGTTAAAAAGGAGAGAGTATTTTTTTTAAATTGATCAAAGACTTAAATCTTTAGAAGAAAAGCTTTTTGAAAAGTTGAACTAGGGATAAAAGCATAGGAAAATTTCTAATTGAGAGAAATAAGATTAAAAATGTATCTTATTCCTAAAAATGTTTTATATGTATAGTTTGATGTCATAGAATGGACAGCAGCAAATACCACAACTTTAAACATCACTTAATTGTAGACCTCTCCTTTGTACTTGGTACTACCTTTCTGAATTTTATTTTTCTGGATATAACTTCTTTCTGTTTAAGTTAATGTTCCAGGATGAATTTTTTTTTTTTTTTTTTTTTTTTTTTTTTTTTTTTTTTTT
>NW_007729897.1:259429-272798 GCF_000696425.1 Galeopterus variegatus
AAGAGCAAAGCCTCCGGGTGTAAAAAAGAGTGTTTTGGAGTACTGAACCCAGGGCGGGAGCGCCGCCGCGCTCCCAAGCGGCGCACTGTAGCAGTGCGCCACCGGGCCGCCCCTCCAGGATGAATGTTAACAAAGATTTTTTTCCCCACCACACTACAGTTTTTAGAGTACTTTCCCAAGGACTATCTTATTTATTAATACACAACATATGTACATTGGAGGAAGGCAAGTGTACTGCTATTTTACAAATGAGAGAACAGGTGAAAAGGTTCGGTAACAAGAATTCAGTAACTTGTTTAAGGGCCCTATAGTTAGTGTCAGGACCAAACATTTTCAAACTTATAATCCATTGTCTTTTAATCATAGCACATTGTTAGTGTGGGACTTGATTGGTAAAGACATTTTATTGGAAGCTTTAGTTGAATTTGGAACTTGAAAATGTAGACATGTCACTCTTAGAAAAGGGAACCTAAGTAACCTTAAATTGAAAAGAGATAATAGGTGGGAATTCTACATAGACCTTGAACACTTTAAAATTTTGCTTAAAAATTCTTTTGAAATTACAGGAAAAATAACCACAGAGCTAGAATTCATTCTCCACTAGACATGGGCACTGCATTCATTGTAGCCAACTGGGGTGCTTAATAAAATAGTTTATTGGCTGAGTTTAGAATCTGTTGAGACACAGATTTGATTTATGCTTATAAATACTGTGTGACCCCTTTTAATGCTGGGATAAAAGGATATATATTCTTATATCTGTTTTATAAGCGTTATTACATCTGTTGTACCTAGCTATATTTTAAGGGACAGTTTGGTTTGTGATATGTCAGAAGCACGCATTTATATAATAATCAGCTAAAGTGTATTTATATTATATATGAGTGCCTACTGTGGCAGTTATTCTAGGCACCTGTGGTCTAGTTGGAGGAAAAAGACTTAAAATTACTTTTTTTTCTATTTTTAATTTTAATTTATTTTTTCATTGTACATATTTATGAGATACAGTTTGTTGTTTCAATACATTCATGTATCCTGATTACTTTTCTATTTAACAGGGCAACTTATTAAGAATTTACTGTAGCAAGACAGCAACTTTATTGTTTGTTCTACAACATTTAGAGAAGCATACAGTCCATCCTTGGGGATGGTAAACTGTCTACCGTGTTCCTAAAGAATGAGTCCTCCTTATTCCCAAGGAAAGTAAACAGGCTCCTGGATGGTCCTAGAATTCATGATCCAGCCATTTAGGACCATCCAGCACCTAAATCCCTTGGGAGAATAACTAAACCCCATTATTGGTGAAAGAGATTGGGAAAGAAATGATGACTGTCTTTAGAAAATTGGCCCATCTCTCCTAGGGAAGAAAGAAATTTCTCAGGGTGAGGAAATCAAGGATGGTCTGTTTTTTGTGGGTAGTTGAAGCTGGTACTGTATTGAAACAGTGCCTTGCGGGTTCTGAAATGGGTATGGTTATGTGGGTGCTAGGAAGGACTGAGCACTGAGACAATGACTTTGACATGCATGGAGAAGGTCCTCATAGTTAACCTGGCACAGAGGCCAGGGAAGGGGGCATGGAGGGTAAGCAGTGGATGCAGGCAGTGGAGCTGTCACCTTCAAGAAGGCCACAGGGTTTAGACAATGGGCATCTCCAGGGGGGTTTCCATGGGCCAGGGACTATAGGACTTGCCTACATTTTTCTTCATTGCATCATGTTTGGGGTCCTGATTCCATCCAAGGGGCAAGAGAAGAATCCTTAAACATATCTGATATTAGACTTCTTACTGATGTGGCTGAATCTTGGCCTTGAAGTCTGAACTGATTTGAATTTGAAACACAGAAAGATGTGACATTTCTTGCATTTCAAGTCTAGTGGAACAGCTCCTAGCTTTGTGTGCATACATTCAGACCTATACACATGTATATATTATCATACACATATTTCTCTTTAATATCTCCTTGGCCTTTACACATCCATCCTGAAATGTTCTCATCGTCAACTGACAACCCGAACACTCATCATTCAAAATTCATGTTAAATATCACTTCTTTTTGAATAAGCAGAGAGTAGGGAGTCTAAAAATAATTCTTGGCTTCCTAATTTGCAATGTAGAGATAATGCCTGCCTTGCTTAAATCACAGTTGGTTATGAGAATTGAATGAAATGACTTATATTAAAGAGAAGGTATTTAAGGTTGGGTGGGCCACAGTAGCAGAAGCACGGAACGGAGGAATTTGGTTTGCATGCGGGGAGGGCCCTAGGAGAGACCCCAGTTGGTTATGAGAATTGAATGAAATGACTTATATTAAAGAGAAGGTATTTAAGGTTGGGTAGGCCACAGTAGCAGAAGCACGGAACGGAGGAATTTGGTTTGCATGCGGGGAGGGCCCTAGGAGAGACCCGTCTTGAGGGAGTTTAGGATTTTTTTTTTCTTTTTTTCTCATGTATGTGGTGGGGAGTAGAATAGCCAAGAACTGTTACCTTAGTGTGAGACTAGCTTTAGGAAGGGGACTTTTAACATAACGAGATGGTTATCAGGATACAGTTTCTTAATAGGAGAGGGAAATGTTTTAAGTAGATTAACTTGGAAGTGGTACACAAAATTAATTTTTTTTGAAGAGTGGAGAAGCGGGACAGACAGGAAAATCAACATGGAGACTAGTAGATTGTGAAGGTAAAACTATGAGTAGGTTTAAAAGCGTAGTCTCAGAAAAAAAAAAAAGGGCTGTTGTGGAAGTAGAGAGTATTTAATTTTAGGAGGCGGCACACTACTGATGTAGGTAGAGTGTGACTTCAGTATGTGAAGGATGGATGTACCAGATGGTGACTTTCCTGAGGGAAGGTACTGTTACTGAGCTGTTCAAGCTCTTCACAATGCCTGTAACCTTGTGGCTTTCAAAGATTTGCTAAAGAAATGAATGAAGTACCTTGTCAAACATTAGTAAGATATTTTTAGCTACAGTTCAATTGCACTTTGTAAAACAAAACAAAATACAACACAACACCCAAAAAACTTATAATTTTTTCCTTATGGCAGTTTATTTTTAAATAACTTGGACCCATTTCAAAGGCCCAGAGACTTTTTGCCCCTGAGAGCTATTCTTTATCTCGCCATTGACTGGTCTTATAATATGATGAACGAGGTTGTTAAGAAACTCTTGCACAGAATCTCATCGATAATGTGCTTTGACTTGAATAGTGACGCAATCCTGAATCTACTGTTCTTGTTTTTTAATGAAAAAGCATTAATCTTTTATATTTCACAGGAACCCTATTTATTTTGTAAACTATACGTTATTATCATCAAAAATTCTTTCAGAAAATGCCCACTAGATGTGATTTCCTGGGCCTTTTGTATTTTAAATATGTCTCTAACAAATAATCATAATAAAAAGAAGAAAAAGAAGTCACTTTATTGAAGTCTTGCTGTGTGCTTTATGCTTATTATTTAGTCTCTTTCAATAACCTTTCAGAGTAAGTGGTACTATTTTTGTTTTACAGACTTACACCATGAGATTTAGAGAGATGATGTAAAATACAATGTATCTAAGGTAATATAGACTCAGTGAGAGGCCTAGCTGGGATTTGAACCCACGTTTTTTCTGGAGATAAAGTTTGTCCTTATCCCACTGTATTGTTTTGCATGGCAGAAATAATTCCAGGTGGGCTCTATTTTTAAGTATTCCCAGAATCTGACCACCTTTCTCTTTCTCCACTGCTACTACCCTGGTCTAAGCCTCTATGATGTTTTGCCTTGATTTCTCTAACATTTCCTATTTATTTCCATTTTTCTCTTTGACCCCTACAGTTTATTTTTAATAACTGATGTGATCCTTTTAAAATGTAAGTCATGTCACTCCTCTACTGAAAAATCCTTCAATAGCTCCTACTTCACACAGATGAAAACCAGAGTCCCTATCATGGATTAGGTGGTCTGGCTCCCTTTTCTCTTTCTCCGACCTAATTTCTGATTTTTTCCCCTTGCTTATTCCTCTCTGGCATGCTGGGAACTTGTCTCCCTGAGATCTGCATGACTAATTCACTCACTTCTTTAAGTCTTTGCTCAAATATCATTTTTTCAGTGAAGCTTACTGTGATCCCTTATTTAAAACTGCAAACCCAGTGGGATTTAGGATATAGTAATTTAGGAGTTTCAAGTCTTTGGTAAAATGCTTTAAATCTCTAAAATTTTGCTTCTATATTCAATGATAACTATCTTTTTATGTTGAAATATGGAATTGAAATATATCTAAAATGCAACAAACATATGTATTCCTAAAAGTAATAGTAAAGACTCACATAGGGTTTTTCAGTCATTGACTGTGTCTCCTTGTAAGAAATACGCTTTACATTGTGACCCAGTGTATGTGTATAAAATGGAAACAAATGTTTTATAGAATACTTAGCATTTCTATATGTGATATACTCAGATATTTTCTGTAGAATTCCATTCCTTTCCTTTCCATTATTAAAAAAAATTGTTCATGATCTACAAATTGATTTCACAACCCACTTATTACTTACGACCCATAGTTTGAAAAATATTGAACTATTGTTTCCTAAATCCCATTAACTAAGGACATAAGATATAAATTGTGTGCATTAACTTCCTGAAAAGATAAACTGTGGAGAGTGATAACCGAAAATTCATTCACACTTTTGAGTTATTGGAATGTGACTGTTAGTGATTTTGCAATTTCCACATTCAGATTAACAAAGGTAAAATAGAAAGGGGGAGCGGGAGGGGGGAAAGGGAAGAATTGGTAGAGGGCCACAAAAATCAACTACACTGTATAATAATAAGTAAAAAAAAAAATTTAAAAATTACCAAAAAAATCCCCACATATTTACCAAAAATAACAAAGGTAAAATAGATTAGGTTGCATAAGTATGTAATCAAATAATTTAAATTGCTTATATTTTGTTAATATTACTTGCTAATGTTAGAACTCTTGTATTAAAAATGCCTTTTTCCATCCAGTGTATCAGGAGGTTTCTTCCTTTTTTTTTTTTTTTCCTTTTTGTCTTTTTTTTTTACTGACCAGTAACGGGATCGCAACCCTCGGTGTTGCGCCCATACCGGGGACCGGCAATGGGATTGCAACCCTCGGTGTTGCGCCCACACCACGCTCAGCCAGTGAGTGGGAACAGGTCTCCACAACCCTCGGTGTTGCGCCCATACCGGGGACCGGCAATGGGATCGCAACCCTCAGTGTCGCGCCCACACCACGCTCAGCCAGTGAGCGGGAACAGGTCTCCACATGGGATCCGAACCCTCGGTGGGAGTGCCACCACGCTCCCAAGCAGCGCACTCTCCAGTGCGCCACCGGGCTGGCCCAGGAGGTTTCTTTCTATCTTTTCTTCCCTCACTTCCAAATTTCAGTATTTTTTATTTTCAATTGCCTGGTATTTATTTTCCTACCTATATTGATATTAGATACTAACAATGAAGAAAAATATTTAATAATGGAAAAAATAATTTATGCTTCATTGTTTTAAAATATCACAATGATAATAATCTACATAGCCTATCGTACTTTTAAATTTTATTTATTTATTTATTTATTTTGGTGGTTGGCCAGTACCAGGACCTGAACCCATGACCTTGGTCTTACCAAAACGATGCTCTCCCAAGTGAGCTAACCAGCCAGCCCCCTCATTTACATTTTTTTGTGTTTTAATTTCTGAGTACAGAAAACATTTAATAGATATCTCTATAATATTCTCTAATGTAGTATATTCTCTAAATTTGAAATTTCTTTGTATGATCTTTCTTAAAAGTAAGAAATCCATATTCCAAGCTCACCTTTCACCACTGTTGTTTTACATGCAAGGCTTCAGCCATATTAAATTATTTGACCTGTCTCTTCTGTTCTTCCACCTTCCTGCTTCTGTCCTTCTTGTCTTCTCTCCCTTTTTTCCTTCTTGCTAACTCATATTTTTGAGCACTTGCTATGTGCCATGCATGGTAGTGGGGAGAAAATAAATGACACAGCCTCTGCCTTCATTAAACTTAAACTGGACACTAACATCCTCACGGAGTTTGGATGTGTGTCCCTTCCAAAACTCACATGGAGATCTGATCCCCGAGAAAATAAATGACACAGCCTCTGCCTTCATTAAACTTAAACTGGACACTAACATCCTCACAGAGTTTGGATGTGTGTCCCTTCCAAAACTCACATGGAGATCTGATCCCTAATGTGGCAGTGCTGGAAGCTGTTTTAGTCATGGGGGTGGATCCCTCATGAATGGATTAATGCTCTCCCTGGGGGTGGGGTCCTGAGTGAGTTCTCGCTCTATTAGTTCCCATGAGAGGTGGTTGTTTAAAAGGCCCTGGCACCTCCCTTCTCTCTCTCTCTTGCTTCCTATCACCATGTGATATGCTTGTACCTGCCACTGGCTGCTGTTTTCTGCCATGAGTAGATAGAAGCAGCCTGAGGCCCACGCCAGATGCAGCTGTCCCAGAATTGTAAGCCAAATAAACTCTGTTCTTTATAAATTACACAGTCTCAGGTGTTCTGTTATAGCAACACAAAATGGACTAATACATATCCCCAGTTATGGAAGTGAATACAGGAAGCCTTAAGATTGCTTAGAAAGCCAGAGGTGGGATCACATTCTGTGTATCTTTCTAGATTGACTTCTAGCATCAGAGACTGATAGAATATTAGAATTCGTAAAAGCAATAGAAGATACTCATTCAGTCCTCACATTTTAAAGGTGTAGACACTAAGTATCTTATAGATTAAATGACATGGTGAGGTCACAGCTGGAACCTAAGCTGGTTTCTTGACCAGTGTTCTTTCCATGCCAACTCCTCTCTCTCTATTATTATATTGCCTGCACAGATCCCCTGTTGTCATATACTTTTGTATGTGGTTTGTGCTGTTAAAGACCTCTTTTCACAATGCACACACTGAACTATAGACTTTTACCATTATTGGTTTTGTTACTTGAAATTATAATTGGAACAATTAGAGATGCGTCAGTGGAAAGGCAATGAAAGAGGGTCATTAAGTGCTAATAAATGCCTCTCCTCATGGGAATGGAGATATTTTCTTCTCTAAGTATTTGAGCTCTTTTCACTGGTGCTTTTAAGTGGCTAGAAATAACACTTGCAACACGCTTGTGGAATACTCTGGATGCCAGGGGGTTCATTTCATTTTGTATTTGAATTGAGCACACTGTGGTTGGAATGTGTGTTGATTCTTTTCTTGGTTTAAGTGTTCATTCCATGTTTTGCATTAACCTTTTCTCATGGAAAACATTAGAACAATAGAGAGAGCTCTTAGAGAATGAAGTCTTTAGGTAGCTCATGACTTTGAAAGAAGCAGATGAAAAGGTTAAAATTATAGTTGTTTATTTTGATATATTTTCCTGTTTACTCCACCCAAAAATCTAGATACAGTGTGATGAACTCGCTGGGCTTTCCTTAAGCTTATGCCTATGGCTAGCAAGAGATAATCGTTACTTGTTGACATGGAGATATATTAGCTTCAGAAACAAATTTGGGTAAATGATTTCTAAATGAATTTGAGGATAGCTTACTACTACTTCTAAAAATAATGATAATGATGCTGATGATAATGATAATATTAATGACGATCATGATGATAGCAGCTAACATCTTTTGACTACTTACTATGTACTAGGTATTACTATAAGTACTTCAGTTTTCTTGTCTACAAGTTTGAAAGGCAAAATGCTCTGGAAACAAAATATTACTTTTGTAACTCATTAAGCAAAATTTGTAAAAACTCATTTACTGGCAAACTTGACCTCAGTGATATGAAGCTGCTTATAGTTTGTGTTTATCTGTTTTAGTGAGTATTCATTTGTTTTGCTACGGGAATAGTAAGTAGTGTATTTGATTCCAGGGTGCTGCTTCAGACTCGGCTGGGTGTGATATGCAGTATAAGTTTTATGCATCATTTTTTGCTTTTCTAAAATCAGAAAAAGTCTGAGTTGCATATCACATCTGGCCACCAGCAGATGAAGGATTGTATTATTCCTTTCCCTGACCTGCGATTTACGGATGAGAAAACTGAGCCATAAGTAGTGGATCCTAAATTCAAACCCAGGTACTTTAGTGTTAGAGTCTGTGCTCTAAACCACCATGCTATCTGCCTTAAAACGAAGTGTTTAAAGAAATTCAGATTTGAGTTTGATTGTTCCATTAATATCTGTCTGTTCTCAGTTTCTTATGTTAAATACTGTCTTAAATACTAATGGTCATGGATTTATTAATAGATCTTGCCAGTCCTGATTGCTCTATCTTCAACCTAATGGACTGCTCTCCTTCAGACATCTTAAATTTTCAAAAGTTTGTGTGCTTGTTTTTAAAGTGTGCTGTTAGGTCTTAGGAGAAAGAGCAAAAACTGCTGCTGAGGCAAATGATGCTTAGAGGTGTTCTAAGCTAAGGTGCTGTAAGTAAAGAAGGAAGTCACCAGTCAGGCTGGAACAATAGATCGTTTGGACTGTACACAGAATTGTCACCTTAGTCACACACTATCAGTTTACTGATTGTTAATGGACATTTAGATTACATATTATTCTTGATATATACAAATGAGTAATATAGTCTAATGGATGTACTCAGAGAAGTGTAGATAGGGAAAGTAACTCTCAAGTTTACTTATTAATATGCCTTTTTTAGTCAGTGGAATTTATTGAGTAGTAAGCAAGAATTTATTGAACTCCGTTATTCTGTATGTGCTTCCATTATCTAGTATTAGTACACTTTAGAACTTAAAGCTATTAAAAATATTTTCCCTAAACTTTAATTGAGAATCTAGTTTCAGGAGTAACTTTTAAGAGAGAAATAACTAAATGCTTATAATGTGTGTCTATCTATCTGTCTATACTACAAATATTTGTATGCATGTATATATCATCCAATAGATATGAAGTGAATGCTTTTTCCTTCTTCTTTACTCCCTTGATCTTTAAAATTTCCAAGTTGTTGATACAGAATCATAAAAATATCAATTAAGTAGACAAGGAAAAAATACTTTTTAGGTGAGAAAATAATAGATCAAATGCTTGATACTTCTATCCTGAATTATAAATGTTTACACATTTATTTAAAAAATTACCCCATAAAGTTTATCTTCCCAATAAATTCACAGTTTTAATTCCTAGTGTACTGACTTTATTTGTTCACCAACTCAGCACTGAGCACCTTCTTTTTGCTAGGCGCTGTGCCAAACCCTGGACTTACAGAAATGAGCAAGATGGTCCTGTCCTAAGGGAACTTATCCAGGGGAAGGGATGTGACTGGGGCTCATGGTACTTTGGGAATAAAGAGAAGGAGCAGCTAAGTATGCTGGCACATCAGGAAATGCTTTCCACAGGAGACCGTGCCAACATTCTATCTTTAAGGATGAGTTGGGTAAAGAAAGCAGCATTGGAGAAGGGCTTCTGTGGTAGAGGAGTCAATACAGAAGCCTGAAATTAGTGTGAAATCACTTGGGAACCAGATGTTCTAGGAATAAAAAGTTTGCATGGGGTAATAGTGGTTGAAGCTCTAGAGAGTAAGAGAAGAGCTGGATCCAAGGAGCCACCTAAATCCCTCCTGGTTAATGGGAAAATTAGATCCAAATTCTTTTTAAACAAACAAGGTGTGGCTGTGGTGCTTTGTTCTGTTTTAGTAGAGAAACCAACCTATACTTTTTTGGCTTTCAATTAAATATCTCATTTTTCTTCCAGTGTCTTAGAAAAAGTGACAACAAAAGAGCATGGTATTGGCTAGGGATGATCACTCTACTTTTATCCATGCTCTTTCTTCCCTTCTAGCCCCCTTCCAAGGAACTGGTAATAGACATTCAGGACCAAGGAGAGTAATGGGGCCCCATTCCTACATCGGAAGTAGGGGAAGGGTTGCAGTGGGCCGCCTAGACCAGTCCTGCCCTCGTGCTCTCTTGCCCTTGCTTTGCTCACTGGCTGGTTTGGTCTTCCTAGCCCTTGCAGTGTCCGATTACTGCACAAATGTCTGAGATTCATGTGTGGGCTTCATGGAAAGGGGTAAGGGAGGCCTCTCAGCCTCTTTGGTACCAGGTTGCCTCTTACCTAGGCCAATTGAGGGTTCCATATAGTACAGCCCATGTTTCCAGGGTTGGAAAGGGGATCATTTAGGTTTGAGGCAAAAGCCATCTGACTTTGTCCTTTCCACATGTATCTCTTTTAGAAACTGCAGGAAGGGGAGGCTGACAGGACTGAGCATTTAGTGTTCTGAGTTTTCTTATTCTCTGTTAATCTGTAGCACACGTTGTCAATGGGGGCAATATTGCCCCTAAGGGGGCAAAAGTTGGTTTGAGGGGGACAAAAAAATCTTACTCTGTTTATGTTTAAAGCACAAATATACATAGAGCACATATAATAATATATAGTATATCTATGATATTAAATTTAATAAGGGGAAAATTTAATGGGGAAAAGTATCAAATAAGCCTCCTTAGAGAGACAAAAATAGAAAGAAGGTTGAGAAACACTGGCCTAAAGCATAGTCTGTCTGTCTCTTTTTCTTTTTCTCTTTCTTTCTCTCTCTCTCTTAGATAGTACAAGGCTGGTTCCAGTGATTCATAATGTCATTGCTACCCTAGGCTCTTTGTCTTTTTTTATCTGGCATCTTTAGCACACAGCTTCCATCTGCAGAATTGCCCTGTGGTGTTATGATGGTTGCTGCAGTTCTGCTATCTGTATAACTGACAGGGAGAAGAAAGAAGAAGAAGAACAAAAGGCACACAATCAGCTGAATCAGACCCTTTTAAAGGAACTATCCTGATGTCTCTCAACAGCCTCTAATCACATCTTCCTGGCTAGAATTTAGTCATGTGGACTAAATTCCCATTTGCAAGGGAGGCTGAGAAATGCAAGTTGATTTATCTCTTAAAGTTGGGCATATTGCCATTCCCAACAAAATCAGAATCCTGTTAATAAGAAAGAAAGGGAAAATGGATATTGGATAGGCAACTAGCAGTCTTTTTAGTAATCTCTTTTGCCATTCATTTTCATGGCAATTAACCAGGGTAAGGTATAATCTGTGATTTGGAATAAAGTGAAAGCTAGGTGCCTCTATTTTGTGCCACTATTTGTTAATCTGGTGCTTTAAATTCTTGAACAAACTGACTTTGTGAATAAGCAAATAAAATGGATTAAATATGAAAGCATTAAGCTTTTGAGAGTGTTTCCTGTTGGGGAGAGTTCCTAATATGTGTAAAATGAGAACTGACTTCTTCATTCAGTTTATGGATCTCTGATTCAGGAATTTTTGCATTCTAAATGTTACAGTGGGAACCATTACTTATCTATTAATTGGATTTAATGAAAATATATTGCATAGAAATTTTGTTTTGTAAATAAAAGATAAATATTGAAATTTCTTAGATGTTAAAAATACATGAAAGATTACATCTCTTGAAATTGGATTTGTAAATAATATATTTTTCAAACAAAATGATGGTGTTATTGAATTCTTCAAATTATAGAGTAACTGATAGCAGCAAAATTTGATCTTTTACAAATCTGTATGTGCTAATATTAATGTGTGCTAATAACTTAGGGGAAAAAAGGAAATTACACTGGAAAATTCCTAATTAAATATGTAGATTTTGGCATAATTACTTCCTTCAGCAATTAAAGTGGCATTGTAAGAGTTGGCAAAACTCTGGGATTAGGGCACACAAACACAGAGCCATTTAACAGTGCCATTGTGTTCAGGGCAGGGAATCAAATCTATGACCTCAGTGCTTCTTGGGGCAAGCTATGGGCAGTATTCGGTAGTGACCTGTTGATCTGTCTCTCTGTCTGTGTCTCTCTCTATCTGCCTTCCTTTCCTTTTCTCCTTTTCCCTCTTTCCTCTTTATCTCTCTCTCTCTCTCTGTTAGATTATTATTTTTAAGTATTGTGAGATAGTAATCCTATAGAGATTATTTTGGAGCACAGAAAATTATACTTCAAAGATCAGTTGTTTTTTTTTTAAGAAATTCTCTGTTTTTAAGGGCTAATTTTTAAAAGTGTATTTGTTTCTAAACTTTTCCTATAGAGATTATTTTGGAGCACAGAAAATTATACTTCAAAGATCAGTTGTTTTTTTTTTTAAGAAATTCTCTGTTTTTAAGGGCTAATTTTTAAAAGTGTATTTGTTTCTAAACTTATTAAAAATTTATTTCCTTCAAATTCCATTCCATGTCTTTAGACAGAATCAGTAATATTGGCCCACCTGTATCTTGTACTTTGGTGAATACTTTTGGGTCTAAATGTTTGTAATAAAAATGTTAATTTAAATGACCTTGGCAAATTTTTTGTAAATTCAAAGACATCTTGCTTGTTCTTTCAGTCCATATAATGCCACTTAGCTGTCTGCCAGTTGGGGAATTAGAACATGGGAATGTTTTCCCTCCATGTTATGAATACATGGAATGTTTCCCCTCCATGTTATGAATATACGGAGCAATGAAAGGGTAGGTAAAAAGTGTTAAAAATATTTAATACCTGGACGTTGAAGGAGGCACCGGGAGAACACATAGGTGTGAGGGAGTAGACATGTAAGTAGACCAGTGTGACAAGTGTGTGTTGAGAGCCTTAGATAGAGGCATATACAGGGGGATCTCAGAGAAGGCTCCTAGAGAAGATGACATGGACCTGAGTGTTGATGATTAAGTAGGAGCTGGCTAGAGGCAGAAGTAGGGAGAAGATATCCTGTGAGGGGTTTGGATGTGCTGGAATACCAAGCTTGAGATTGCAGGTGCGCACAGAGACTTCCTCTACGGGGTAGGGCTTTTTTCTGTCTTGTTTACGGTTATATCTCTAGTGCCTAAAGCTGTGTTTGCATGAAGTAGGCATGTAATGCATTTTTGTTGAAATAAAGGGTTAAATAGATTGTAAGGAACCCTGTGCCTCTGATGTAGGGTTTCTCTGTGGGAGTGTTGAGAAATAAAAGCTTTTGTATGTGATAGTAAGATTTGAATTTCATGCTAAAGACAATGGGGAGTCATTTAATGGTTTAAAGTCTGGAAATGATGTGGTGGGACGTATGTCACTGTTGAAGTTGGATTGGAGGGTGTTTTAGTCCGTTTTGTGTTGCTATAACAGAACTACCTGAGACTGGGTAATTTATAAAAGAAAGAGGTTTATTTGGCTTACCTGCATCTGGCACAGGCCTCAGGCTGCTTCTACTCATGGTGGAAAAGTGGCAGGCAGCCAGTGGGTACCAGCAGTTCACTTGGCAAGAGGAAGCAAGAGAGAGACAGAGAGAGAAGAGGTGCCAGGGTCCTATATACAACAAGCTCTCCTGGGAACTAATAGAGTGAGAACTCGCTCACTACCCCTCCTCCCCTAGGGAGAGCATTAATCCATTCATGAGGA
>NW_007729897.1:273495-283006 GCF_000696425.1 Galeopterus variegatus
ATCCACCCCCATGACTCAATCAGCTTCCAACACTGCCACATTGGAGATCAAATTTCCATATGAGTTTCAGAGGGGACAACACATCCAAACTCCATCAGAGGGTGCTCAAGTTGGATGCAGGAAAATAATTGTGAGATTATTGTAGCAGTCTATATGAGAGTTGGTGGCACCTGGAGTGGGAATTTAAATAGAGAAGAAAGGATGGATTTAAGATATATCAAGAAGGCAGAGTCAGCAGGACTTGGTGACCAATTTGCAGTGTGAAGATGGAGGAAGAGTGAGGAACAAGGATTCCCAGGTGCCTGTCCTGACTGACATATGGATGCTGATGATGTGGGTTTATGGTTGGGAATGAAGGAGGAGCAACATGTTGGATAGATAATAATGAATTGAGTTGTAGAGATGGGTTCAAGATATCTAAGCAGAGATGTTTGAGTTAGAGTGACTTTTGAGTTTTTTTTTTTTTTTTAAAGATGACCGGTAAGGGGATCTTAACCCTTGACTTGGTGTTGTCAGCACCACGCTCACCCAGTGAGCCAACCAGCCATCCCTATATGGGATCCGAACCCATGGCCTTGGTGTTATCAGCACCACATTCTCCTGAGTGAGCCACGGGACGGCCCGACTTTTGAGTTTTTGTATTTGGCTTACCTCTCTGGGGGCCCTTTCCCTATCTCTCAGTTAGTTCCACTTCTTTCAGGTGCCGTTAACACTTAAGTTGGTGTTTTTTTGGAGTCCATATTCATTACTCTTTTCCACTTCTTTCCTACTCATCTATATATTTTTTGGCTTCAACTACCTGCTCTGTTGAAAGTTGTCAAATTGTTATCTCCAGACAGGACTTTATCCTGAGTTCATGCTGTCCAGTCTGTGTACTGTGTACTGTTGTTTCTGTCTGGATATTCCCCAGGCAACTAAAGATCAGTGAGTCCAAATATGGACCCTTCAGCCTCCTCCTCCATTTTGTTTATAATGTGGCACAGACTAATTGTCAAGAACATAGATGCTAGAGTTAGACTCTCTAGGTTTGAGTTCAAGATGTCACTTACTAGCTTTGTGACCCCCTATGTGTAAAGCACTTAGATTGGTGCTGGCACATGGTAAGCTCTATATAAACATCAGCTATAACCAGATCTTCCTGTATTTCCTGTCCTGGGTAGTGGTACCACACCAGTGTTCAACCAGCTACCCAAACCAGAGATGTGAGATTTATCCTAACACTTCCTTATCACTGCATTCCACGTTGAAGCAATCATTAAATACTCATTTGTCTTATCTCCAACTCCACTATTACTTCCTTGGATTTAACTTTTATTGTCTTCTCCCTGAATGACCTAGACTGGCTAATGGCTAATCTCCCTGTCTTTAATCTTTCTCTTTTTCAGCATTCTCTGTATAGTCTCCAATGATTTTTTTCTGAAATGTAAATCTCACTTAAAACTCTTCAGTGTCTTCTTGTTCTCACAGAAAACAAACAAACACAAACTACAAGTGAAGGCCTCTATGGTCTGCTCCTGCTTCCTCTTCTAGACTCTTCTCTGTCTCATTCTGACCTTTCTTTGATATTTACAGTTCTTTAATGTTCTGTGCCACTTTGGTCTTCCATGTTTTTGCACACGGTGATTCTCTGTGGAATGCCTCCTACCTCATGTTTCTTCTCTGAAAATGTTTCTGACAGGTCCTCTTAGCAGAATAGATATTCCTTGCTCTGTGTCAATACTGCACCTTGTGAGGAACCTAATCATAGTACCCATCATGCTTATTGTAGTCATTTGCATGTTGTTCTCCAAGACTGAGCTTATTTATCTTTGAATGAATCAGCTACATGAATTAACTTCCAAGAGAGTATGAGTTATACCTCCCATCTTCAGTCAAGGGCAGTTGTTAAACATCTATTTATTGAACAGATCATCTGGTTAATGATCATTTATGTCATATTGAAGAAAGCCACTGGCTGAGCTTCCAGTCAAGATGGCAGAATAGATGGTCCCCAGTGTCACTCTCTCACTCAAATCAAGCAATTTACAACTGTTAAAAAGCAATGACAGCCAAGCTGGGGCTGCTAGAGCTCAGGGGAAGAGGAACAGTGATGTATAGAGTTCATGAAGGCAGGAAAAACCATGATGAGAGAAAGAAAGGATCATTCCCACTATTTCGAGCCCTGGCCACTTCAAGGCTGGCCCTGGTGAGCACATGGAGTGAGAGCTGGCAAAAGCCACAGCTGTGCCCTTCATGTGAAGTTGCTTGGAGGTGGCAGGGGAGAAGAGGGCCTTGGTGACCCCCAGGCCAGCAAGACCACTAACAGGGTTCCCGTGGACCCACATAGGAGTGAGGCACCACAGACAACTGAAAAAAGGAATCACTCAGAGCCTGGTGAGTCATTGCAAGGGACCAGCACATGACCCATTCCATGAGAAGTGTTTGGAGTGTGGAGGGTAGGGGAGGTGGGCCACCAGGGGAACAGTGGGGCACAGTAAGGACAGCTGATCTGCCGCCCAATCAGTACAGGCCCACTCAGTGGAGACTGGTCAGGAGAATAGAACAGCAGGGGGTGCAGTTTGCTGAAAAGACTCAGGCCCAGACCAGAATTTCCACACAAACCAGCTGTAACAGACCTCGCAAGACCCAGAAGTGCTTACAAGGTCATCAGTTAAAACCTGAGCTGCACAAAAATCCTTCCCCAGATTTTCAGCAGCAAAGCAGCAATTTAGCTCAACCACAGGGCTCTAGTACTGGTTCCCACAGGAAGTCCCCCATTTTAGAAATAACCAAAGTACAACAAATAGTTCCAGTGCAGAGTTTAAGTGGTGGGAACAGCAAATAATCCGACATAGAACTGAAGGAAAAAATAAAATACCCACAGATCAGAGACAAACCAGTAAAGGTCTAATACCACCAAAGAACACCTATAAAACCTAGAAGGACTGGAAGCCCCCTAGAAGGACATGGCTCCCAAGCTGGGGTGGTTGGAGGCTGAGGGCGTTAGCCAAGCCCCCCCCAACCCCGACATCTGCAACCAGCCCAGTGACAACCACTGAGCCACCACTGGAAGTGCCCTGGTCTCTTGAGCTGGGGCAGTGGGGGGGGCTGAGGGCTTCAGTCATACCCCACTGACATCTGCATCCAGCTCAGCAAAAACCAAGCCACTGCTTGAAGCCTCCTGGTCTCCTCTGTCAGAATGAAGGGGGTGCCTCAACCATGCCTTTCCTCCTTCCTCCTCCTCCCACCCTGTTTCCCTCTCTTTTTCCCTTTCTCCCTCCCCCTCAACTGCTCTGCAACAACATCTTAGAATGTAAAAAAATAATAATATAAATAAATAAATAATAATAAAAAAGAAAGCCATCTCCATTTCTCCCTTGCTGCCAAGGGCAAAATTCCTTTTAGCTTTGTTGATATGGCAAGTGTGCTCTCCTTTTTTCAGTTTTCCAAAGATCAGTCATTTCCTAGTGGAGCAATGATCATGTTTTTGGTAACTAAATCTCTGGAAGAGCCAATAAGAAATGTTATCAAGATGGTTCTCAGACCATAGCATGACCTTCATTTTATTTTTGTCCATAAGTCAGGAAATCATGAAAGAGCATTGATTTATTGCCTGCAGACCAGCTAAGACTGTGCAGATTAATGCTTTATTAAGCTGGGTTGAGAGAGAAGAAAGGCTTTTGAGTTGTAGCTGCTCTGTGGCATTGAGAGGGAAGCACTCTCCCTGCCTAAAAATATTGCACAGTCCAATCATAAATAAGGAATTCAGGAAATAGAATGAAGTCAATGTAATAATGCTTAGTTTTCAGATTACACTTCTCACTCTTTATCTTGAAGGTCCATTCTGAAGGAAAATGGTATGCGTATTATCTTTTTATGTATATGCATTAGACAATAAATCTTAAAAATGTATAATCTAAATCCAAATTAATACTAAAGTCATTATTTTCCCTGCATTAATTTAGTAATTTTTTCCCTAAGATATTCTGATGGGAGAAATCCAACTACCTATTGTGCAGAAAATAATAAAATTCAAGTGGATGATTGCTCTCAATGGCTAATGGATTACTCAAGTCTGTTTGTGTCAGTGTCTTGTTTGGCTCCCTGTCAATGGAGGTAAGGATAAAGAGCCGAGCTTTCCAAACCATTGCAGCTGGTCAACACCAAGAGGACAGTTAAGTGAGGTCTGTGGCTCCTCATCTCCAAATTCCATTCATGAAATGTTAAAATATTGTAGGTAGGGACTTAGTTTTTTTTAAGTAGGAGAATGCAGTAATGCAATATGTGGGAAAGCACGCTGTGGCTATATGGTAATAGTAATAAAACAGGAACACATTTTTCTAGTGTGTTTGGGTTTTAAAAGTGTTGCCATATCTTGCATTTCATTTGATCAATACAACTTGGGCCATAGGAATATATCAGTTTAGTAGGACAGTACAAGAAACTGAGATTCAGACAGAATTTTGCCCATTCAGTGGTAGGCTGGTATTCAAAGCAAGCTTCTCTGTCTGTCATTCAAGGGCTTCTTTCCCTTAGCTCCCATAGCAGAAGTGTGCTGGGCATATGGTGTCTGTTTTGCTGGATCATCAGAAAGAGATGTCCCCTCAGGATGCCAGATTAGCCACTCTTCAGAAAAGAGAAATTTCTCTGTAGTGCTTTGTCACACTTTAGAGATTCCTTTGAAGCAGGAGAGACTTCCAAATGGCAAGCTTTGGTTACCAAGCCTTTTGACTTTTGGTGAGAATAAATGTGTTGGAGGCTGTAGTGGTGAGAGCCAAGAAGGGAGTGAGTAAGTATGACTTAATAAGAAGGGGCTTGGATACTCAAATCTATTTATTACTCTTAATGCAAATGCTTAATTAAAAAAGTAGAGAAAATTGTTCCATGTGTCTGTGGCTTTACTTTTTAGCTAAACACATGATAGCTATTTGCTATTTAAAATGTTTGATATATTCTGTTTTGCTTTAATAATGTTCAAAGGAATTGTTACTAAGTCTATATTATAAATATATGGTCACAAGCATGAATTGAAACAGGTCCCAACATGAAGGTATTAAATGACTTAACATCCTTTCTTCCTTCTTTCTTTCCTCTGTCCTTCTTTCTTCTTCACCTCTTTTTTTGCCCCAAGAAAATATTTTATTGATATGTTCAGTGATATTATTCAGGCATTTAAGACCTGTATATTTCTCTTTGGCTTCTAAACATACTAAAACCTCATTCATGTTCCTCACAGCTCAGTTTCTCCCCAGCTCTTTACTCTGGAGTTTTGTTTTGTTTTCCATTCATTCATTTTGATTCTCAAATTAACCTCTTCATTTTCGTTATAGGCACAGAGTAGATGCTCTGCTCATTTTGATTAAGTTGTAAATGATTATTAAAATCATCCCAACTAAAAAATATTCTATTACAGTTCCTGAAGAATATTAAAAGGTATTTTGTTATATATATTTAGATATATTCAAAACATCATCATAAGGAGAATATTGGTCTCTCTTTTTTCTGAACTCCAATGCAGTTTATCTTTTCCCTTCTTTAATGGTTTTCTGTGTTCCCATTAGATTCCAAACTCTGGTGCACACAGTGTCTACCCAGCATGAGGCCATGCCTACAGCATCTCCCTAGTACTTTTTAATTTCTCAGTGAATTCTTTTTTCCAGCATGAGGCCATGCCTACAGCATCTCCCTAGTACTTTTTAATTTCTCAGTGAATTCTTTTTCCCCCTTTTTTTTTTTTCGTGTCCGGCAACGGACCGCAACCCTCAGTGTCGCGCCCGTACCGGACCGGGACCGGCAACGGGATCGCAACCCTCGGTGCTGTGCCCGCCCCTCGCTCAGCCAGTGAGCGGGAACCGGTCTGTATGTGGGATCCGAACCCTCGGCGGGAGCGCCACCGTGCTCCCAAGCGGCGCACTGTAGCAGTGCGCCACTGGGCCGGCCCAGTGAATTTTTTTTGATGAATAAATACTATTATTTATTTCAGGTGGCATTTTTTAGAGCAAATACAAATCCGTAGTTTCACTGTTCTATATTTTAGTCACATACAGAGACATTCTAAATGGACATTAACCCTAGTATTTTTTTATTTTATTTATTTATTTATCTATCTATTTATTTATTTTTCTAATTTTATTTTATTTTGTCAATATACAATGTGGTTGATTATTGTGGCCAATTACCAAAACCTCCCTAGTATTTAAGGAAAAAAGTCTTTAACTTAGTGTAGAGGCTGTTCAGTATTATTTTTTTCCATCAGAATATGTACTAGCACTTGCAAAATAAATTAGTCATAGTAGGGGAAATTTTGCTTAATTCTTTTTCTGTAACTCTTCATTACAAAGTGCCAGTGCAACAAAAAAAAAAAAAAAAAAAAAAAAAAGGCTTGGGTTTTGGAGCATTCTCAGCGGCCTTTTTCTATTTCATAAGCTTCTGTTCATTGAAATCCCATCCGTGTTGAAGCCCTGTTCTGCCAAATTTCCTACAAAACTCATAGTGTGCTGTTATCACCCACTGAATTGTCATGTACCTTATCCTTACTTGAGGCCAGTGGTTTCAGACTTTGTTGAGCATCAGACTCCCCTGGGAGCTCGTTAAGAGTACAGGTGCTGCATATCTTCCCTTGAATATTTATGAATCTGTAGGTTTAGGATGAGTCCTGATCACTGAAGTTATGATAATTTCTGCTAGTCCTGGAACCACTTTTTGAGAAGCACTGCCATTGAATCAAAAGTCTATTTTTGAGTGGAATTCTGTGATTATTCTTTTAAAACTTGTGAGGCATTCTAAATGTTCAAAAACTATTGTAGGTATGTTTATGAATTCTTTGATGTTATAGAATTAGTAATGATTTTTGAGGCATTGAAAATATAATTTTATATAGTACTTTCTTCACTGCAGTTTTATTTGCCTAGTGTATCTCAACATGCCATTTAAAATATGATCTTCATTTATTTAACCCCCCGTTTGTTGGGAATAAGAACAAACAAAATTCAAGTTGCAATTTTTTTGGCTGTTAATTTCTACAGACATATTATTTACTTCTAGTTGATCTCACATTTTACACATCCTTTCGTTGAAGAAAATGTCAAGATATTTAGAAGGTACAATCTAATATGCCTTTAGTAATGATCAGTATTTGATAGTGCTAATATTGATCTGGAAGCCAGAGAGAGTACTATATTTTTTAATCATCAAAAAGAGTTTAAGGACTAATTTCAGCACCAAATGTTTTTATTAATGCTGATTCTCTGAAAATCAAAATGAATTGATTATACGCAGAAGCTTAGTGCAAGCTTTTATTAATTCCAGCTAGATGAATGAAGGACTATTTCAGTGAGGTCATTATGAATTAATATTCAGTATGAGTCCCCCCCCCCACCTTTTTTTAACTTTGCAAATGCTTCTTTTATAAGCTGGGTCTAGCATTCTTTCAATAGGTGATGCATTGAAAGGTTGGGAATTGGGAGAATTACTGTGGGACTTATAAATTTATAGGTGATCAGAATTTCTTAATGCCTTAATCTATTATTTTTTATTTTTTTAGGGACTTTCTCCCTCGAGGGTCGGGTATCGTAACAAGACGACCTCTTGTGCTACAGCTTGTTACTTCTAAAGCAGGTAATGTTTGAGAATGTTTACTGCATGGGTGAGCACATCCTGTGGCACCTGTCGCCTCCATTCCTGAGTGTTGGATTGTGCCAACAGAAACGTTTTTGTGATCACTCTGCTATGGGCAGCTGCTACATTTCTCTCCAGAATGCTCCTTTCTTCATTGCTCTTTTAATTTCTTTGATTACATTAAAGGGAATGTCTCATTTACATATAGATTTTTTTAACACTTACTATTTTTTATGCCTAGAAAATAATGTTTGCTTATTTTAATCCATCTGTGTAGTAGAGCATAACCACTAGTACTCCTTCTATACTTCCTTCCTGTGTGTGTGTGTGTGTGTGTGTGTGTGTGTGTGTATTTGGGGATATTTTAAGTCGCAAAATACAACAACCACCTAATATGTGCATGTGTATGTATATGTGATGTGTATCTATATTCATATCTATATCTGCATCTATATCTCATGTGCTGTGTTTGCTCCTTTCATTAACTCTATGATAGTTTGACTGGGAAATGATACTTTGCTTTCATTTTTATTTCTTGTTTTTATTTTATTTCAGCAACTGATGATATTGAATTTTCTTCATGTTTATTTTCTGTTTGAATTTTATATTAGTTTGTTTTTGTGTTACTATAACAGCATACTTGAGACTGGGTAATTTATAAGGAAAAGAGGTTTATTTGGCTCATGATTCTGGGTCAGCTGCATCTGGTGCGGGCCTCAGGCTGCTTCTACTCACAGCAGAAAGTGGCAAGCAGCTGATGGGTAGAAGCAGATCACATGCAGAGAGGAAGCAAGAGAGAGGGAGAGAGAGGGGAGGTGCCAGGGCCCTATAAACAACCAGCTCTCATGGGAACAGAGCGAGAACTCACTCACTACCCAACCTTCCAGGAAGAGCATTAATCCATTCATGAGGGATCCGCCCCCATAACACAAAGAGCTCCCAACAGTTGCCACATTGGGGATCAGATTTCCACAGGAGGTTTGGAGGGACAATACATCCAAACATCACATTTCTTTTCTTGTGAATTGGCTATTTTTATCTTTTCCCGTTTCTTTTTGGGGTATTTACTACTTTTCCTATCAATGTCTTTGAAAGCTTAAAATTTAAGCACTTCTTAAATTTTCAGAAATTATGCCTCATAAACTAAAAATTTTTAACAGTTTTTCTTGCGATATAGTTCACGTGCCCATTTAATTCAGCCATTTAAAGTACAGAATTCAGTAGTTTTTAGTATGTTTATGGATATGTGCAGGTATGACTACATCAATTTTAGAAATGTTTCATTCCTCCTGAAAGAAATCCTGTACGCTTTTGCTCTCACTTCTTTACCTCCCATCTATCCCCCATCACTCCAGCCCCAGGCAACTACTAACCTACAGTAGTTAAGTTAGTCTCTATAGATTTCCTTATTCTGGACATTATATATGAATGGAATCACACAATATGTGCTATTTTGTAATTGGCTTCTTTCAGTTAGAGTAATGTTTTCGAGGTTCATCTATATTATAGCATGTATTAGAACCTCATTCCTTTTTATGGCTCAATAATGTCCTTACCTCTATATGCCACATTTTGTTTATCCATTCATCAACTCAGGGACATTTGGGTTGTTTCCACCCTTTGGATTTTATGAATAATGGTCCTATAAACATTTGCATACACATTTCTGTGTGGAAATGTATTTTATTTCTCTTGGAAATATATCCAGGAGTGTAATTGCTGCATCATATGGTAACTGTATCTTTGTTTAAGGAATTGACAAACTTTTTTTCCAAAGTAGCTGTGTCATTTTACATTCCCACCAGTAGTGCATGAGGGTTCCAGTTTCTCCACATTCTCACCAACACTTGTAGGTATGAAGTGATATCTCACTGTAATTTAAAAAAAAAATTTTTTTTCTTAAATTTTATTTTGT
>NW_007729898.1:0-4630 GCF_000696425.1 Galeopterus variegatus
TCTATACTCTGGTATCACAGCACACAGCTCTCAGGATCGCGCTGTTTCCTGACGCGGGCGCTCCAGACCCGTCGCCATTTTCAACTATAACTATTTTCAAAGTATGTAAGCTTAAAAAGAAGAAACAAGGAAAGGTCGAAAATGAATTGTTTGTACCTCAAGGAGAAATGCATAGGAGCTTGATGTAACCAGAGAATTGCAACTCAGTGATGAAATTTGGCAAGAAATAAAAAGCATTGAGTATCTTAATTAGTTTTTGGACATAAATTTAGTTCTCCATGTATGGGAATGAACTCATCCCACAGGTCTAAATCAGCTTACAGAGTTGTATGTACAAAAACTAATAATTACATAAACCAAGTACTGGGGTTACGAACTCTTCATGATTTCAACACATTGTGAACAAAGATTTGACTTTCTCTGTGTTTCTAAAATAGTTGGATTGAGCTGTTGAATCCTTGTTTCAACTTGGTAGCAGAAATTTTAGGTGTGCTCATTTCAGGTAAAACTCAGTTACTTCTGGAGTTAACATCAATAAGTTTTGGACAGATAGCCAATTCAAGATTCTTCCCTGTTCCCACTTCCATCTGGGAGAGATATAAGTACCAGGAAGGCTTCTGTATTGTCCTGAGAGGTGAATTTAATAGCTTAAATATGTTGTTCTATTATTCACAAGGTACTTCTGGGTCACCTTTGCTATAAAAATGGAGAATATTTTTAAAATAAAGTTAGGGCACACTCCATAAAAGTTTTACAACTCACTTAAAATCATAGAAGAGCTTCATATTTCAAGATGAAGATTTAAGCTCTGGTTATTTAGCAGGGTCCTGGGAGGCAGGAATTGCTGTGTCAACTAATGCTGTGCTCTATATTTCATTACTGACTTTACGTTTCTTTAAAGACATCAAGAATAAAGTTTATTTAAAATGTCATGCATTTTAAGCAGCACATTATATCCACAGAATATACTAGTACCACTGCCCTTCTAACTTACTTATTATGGCAGATTAGCTATGGACTTTCCGCCATAATATCTTGGCTTATTAACATACTGCATACTAAAAACCATGATAGATGGTCCTATAATGAGCAGTTACAAAGTCTCGTCACTCATTTTCCTTGGCTCTATTCTCTGTTCAGAGGGAAAAATTGAAGGGGATTGGACCTGTGCCTGAAACATCAACCACAGATTCAGCTCATGGGGTAAGAAGAGAAGGGGACCATCTCAACACTTAATGATTGAGAAATCCACCATCTCCCTCCAGGATTAAGGACAAAGGTTAGCAATTATCAAGGGTGCCTCAACTAATCTCAAGTTCAAATTCCACAGAAAGAGGGGATGGGCTAGGGTGATCAAGACTTAGACCCACAGCATGTGTTTTTTGAACTCTGTTTTTAAAAATAAAATGGCAGAAACACACCAACAGGAAAGAACTCCACAGCGTTATCTAGTTCACGAGAATTTCTTTTGCTAACATGAATCGCCCATAGACTTCAGCACAAGATGAAGCCTTCAATAGACAACTTGATCTATGTAAAGTACCCAATAAATACCAAGGACACTAAAGAGGGTCTTAATCGAAAGGACTGATTAAAAAAAAACTTTTCTCAGTTGACATCAAGAAAAAAAGATTTTTGTTGTTTTTAAAAATCTGTTTTAAAAATAGTTTTTCAGAAAATAACATGTGTCAGCATGATGTGGATAAATTAGAACCCTTGTGCACTATTGGTGGGATTGTAAAATGGTGCAAGTGCTGTGGAAAACAGTATGATTGTTCTTCAAAAAATTAAAAATAGATGACCATATGATCTGGCAATCCCACTTCTGGGTATATACCCAAAAGAATTGAGAGCAGGGTCTCAAGGAGATACTTGCACACCCACGTTCATAGCAGTGCTATTCATGGTAGCCGAGAGATAGAAGCAATCCAAATATCCATTAACAGATGAATGAACAAAATGTGGTAAATACATACAATGTAATATTGTTCAGCTATAAAAAGGAAGGAAATCTTGTCACATGCTACAGCACGGATGAACCCTGAGGATATTATAAGTGAAATCAGCCATTTATAAAAGACAAATACTGTATGATTCCACTTATATGAAGTATCTAAAGTAGTTAAATTTATAGAAACAGAAAGTCAAATGGTGATTGCCAAGGCCTGGGGGAAGGAGGCAATGGGGAGTTATTTAATGGGTATAGAGTTTTAGTTTTTCAAGATGAAAAAGGTTTGGAGATCTGTTTCACAATAATTTGAATACACCTAACACTACTAAACTGTACGTTTAAAAATGGTTAAGATGGTAAACATTATGTTATGTGTTTTTCTTTAATAATAATTTTTTTAAAATCTGTTAGTTTTTTTTAATGACCATAATCAGGATTAATTAAATTATGCTCAGAAGATTCTTTGTGGGATAGGAATGCAAGTACTTTAATTGTCCACACCGTTATTGGACCAACTTTTCTACCTCCTACAAATCAATGTGGCTAAGCATTCTGAGGTAATCTATCACCATAAGAATTCTTTTGGAATATAAGCATCATTTTCAAAAGTAATTTGTGATCCAAGAGTTACTTGGAACCAAACTTCCCTAGGAAACTTAATGATTTGGGTGTTCATTGTGTTGGTGGGTGGGAAAGATGTGGTGAAAGTTGGTATCATCTCTATTTGGGGGCTGTTTTTGTGTTTTTGATGATAGAGAATAATTATCAATCAGTAGCAAATAACAGAAGGTGCATGTCTTATGTTTCATTGCTTTGTTTTATGTTGTGCATCAGCAATTTGCTAACCACAGTCCTGATGAAATGTCGCTGTGCAGCAAAAGAAGCATTTATTATCAGAAACACATTTCTTTTCTGACATTATGGGGAAAAAGAGGTCCAGATTAACTGTACTCTTTAATAAGAGGTGGAGTTCTACTGGAAAACTACTAAGGAAACTGTGGCTTTAGCTTGGATTCTAGGAATTCCATAACAAAAATTTACTATGTTCCAGCTTAATTTTGCCACCAGGCCCATTCTACAGACCCACTGTTGCTTGAATGACTCTGGGGAACATTGCTAGCTGGGGTTGTTCTCCGAGAGGCAATCCTCCACCGATGGGCTCCCCTGCTTAACTTTCCTAGTTGATTCCACTAGACCTCCTAGCAGCCTAGCTGCTAACCCAACCAACTCTAGTCTGGCTCCTAATGACGGCAAAGTCTTCAGAGAGCACTTGCCAGTTTGGAGCTGGGCCTTGGAGCTGCAGTGCAGGCTTGTCAAGCAGATGCGTAGTAAATGCTGCAGCCAAGTGAACAGCACATTTTCCTAAGTGGAAATACTGTGTTAGAGACAGAACATTATTTAACAGTAGGTGGGCAGTTCATTTCTAAACAGCTCAGCTCTTCCCTATCAGGGACCCTGCAGAAGCAGGCTTCTGCTGCAGCTGTGGAAGGAAGAGGCAGCTCTCGGAACTGTTAGGAGCAGACAGTGGCTAACAGAAGGCAGTCTCTTGGGAAGCCCCTGTCTGTGATTTTCTTACATCAACAACATTAAACAAAATCCCTGGGCTTGTCTTTTGCACAAACAAGCTGTATAAAGCTCTCCTTCACATGCACGTACTAGTTTGCTGTTCTTCCTTTAGGTTTAACTACTGCATAAAGGTGGTTTTGTCCAGATAAGTAAAGTTGTCTAGCCCGTCTCCTTCTCAGGAAAAATAACTAATATGTAGTGGGTGCCTGTTGCCACCCAGGAACTCTGTATCCGTTAACTCATCTCTTCTTCACCAAACATATCAATGCCTAGTGAATTGCCCAAATTACACTTCTGGCTGCCCAACCTGAGATTTTGCTTCTATTTTTATTCTACCAGGATGAGAGAGAGAGAAAAAAAATCACAAATGAACTGTCTTCTCACTTTATACTAATCCCTTCTCCCCCAGGCCTTTCCACACTTAGGACTAAATATCTGAGCTTCATTAGCCAGACTGACCCCTGTATACCTGCGGGGCCCAGGCTAGGGCACAAACGGATGCCCACCTACCACACGCCTAAATATTTAAAAGTTATAACATCCCTTTGAACATGGCACTTCATGGATTCATTAAATAAATTATCATATAAACATGTAATGGAAGATTATACAGTCATTTTTTAAAAATGAAGCAAATCTACTTTACTTACATGGTAAGATGTCCCCACTCATGGTGATAAGTATAGGGAGGAGAAAGAGTTAGCAACAATATTTATTATCTGACTTTATTTATAGAAATATGTATTTTAGGGGCTGGCTTGTTAGCTCTGTTGGTTAGAGCATGGTGCTGATAACACCAAGGTCCAGGGTTCCATCACTGTACCGGCCAGCTGCCCCCAAAATAAAAAATATGTATTTTGACATGTTTATGTGTTTGACATTCTACAAGGATATGGACTAAACTGTTAATAGCAGTTATTAATAAGGCAGGATTATGGGGTGACTTTCTGTCTTTAGACACTTCAGTATTAATTAGCTTTTTCTTCAAGCATGTATTGCTTTTGTAATCAGGAAAGTCAATAAAGAGATTTCTATTCACAAAAAAAAGAGAGAAAATGTTGTGAAGAATGTGGGACTTAGCCTCTCTGTACAAGAGAAAAGTGACCATTGGTG
>NW_007729898.1:4640-33865 GCF_000696425.1 Galeopterus variegatus
TAAATTTATAATAAAAATATTCATATATTTTAATCTAATAATCCTATTTCCAGAAATCTCTTAAGAAAAAACCAAAGATGTGGTTAAATATCACAAGGAAATTTATCACAGTGCTATTTATAATAATAAAAAATTTTAAATAACTAAAATTCCAACCAGATAATAGTTATATAAGTTATAGAAAAAACAAATGAAATATCATAAAGACTCAAAAGCAGACTTTCAAAATCAAAGAAAACAAAATGTTACAGAGAAAAGCAAAAAGTAAATTTAAATTATTTTAGCACCCTAAGTTGCTTCATGTTTAAATTAAAAAAGCAACGTATTGGGGGGAAAGTTCCTTTTGATTATGTGCATTTTTCAGATGTCTTATATATAGAAACAATTCGGTAAGATTATTGAACCTTTGAAACTTATTTTTATTCTTTTTTTCCTTCAGAGTGATTAGCAATAAAATTAAAAAAAAAAAAAAGGCCTATACACTGGTCTGTATGTACAGAAAGTACAGGGGTGCTCAGGGATTGGGCACAACTCTAAACCCAGAACCGAGGAGAAGATACCCAAAGGATAATGAAGATATTTACTAAGACAAGTAGACGAAAACCAGAATTCTTGGTGTAAGCTCCCAGGAAGAAGGGACAAGATACATGGCCACAGTCAGGGAGGGGAAAAGACCCTAGAGTTTAAGAAGGGAAGGAACCTTGTGGTTTCGTCAGCTCCAGAAATAACAAACTCACCCCTAGCCCCATGCCACTACCACTTACACCTACCTTGGGATCTTCTATCATTTAGAAAACCTTTCGTTTATCGAACTATGCACAGGTTGGTGCGCTAGACCTAGCCAGGAGGGAAGGCAGGGAGGCTGCTTGTGTCAGTGAGGCTTTTTGGTCTGTTCGTCTCCTCCTTCTAGGAAGACTCTGCTCCTCTCTTCTTACAGGTGTTCTCTGTGAAAACTTCATCTTTTCTCATGACCCTACATTCTCGTCTGCAGTGATTGGTTCTCTACAGCTGCAGACAACTTTCCAGACTTAACCAGCTGATGGAGCTCACTCCCTGGGCCATGGCAGCTGAACAAAGGGTGGTCATATGGACCAAAGCAAGCCAACCAGACTTCTTCCCTGGTTTTTTCAAAACTTTGCTGGGAAGAGAGGGCTCTTTACTTCCAGTTAGAGAGTTATGAGTCCACATTTGAGCCGAAAAGTTGCAAGAGCCAGACAGGAAGCTGAGCAGATAATGAGAAGACCAGCAAGAAGACTCAGAAACACAGGATGGAGAAAGAGCCCTGCTGGCATTCAGATCCCTGCCTTAGATCTCCCTGAGTTGTCCACTTCCTCTGTCCTTCTGGCTGTTGGATAACATGAGCCATTACTTTCCTGTTCTTCTGAAGCTAATTCTAACTGTATTTCTGTCATGTCAAACCAAAGACTGCTCCCTAACATAGGAACTTGGCACTGCAGAGCTCTGTGTTGGGTGGTAAGCCTCTCAGGCCCAGTGAAGCAGACAGGTACAAGGTCAAATGCTTCATCAAGATAGTGAGGGGGATTGTCGTCCTCCCAAAGAAGGCACCTCGTTGCACTCCCTCTTACTGTTAACACAATTCTCCCTTTGCTTACTATTAATGCAACCAGTATTTACTGAATACCTACCATGGATTCTCCTCACTGGTCTGTGGCCTTTTAAACTGAACTGATACATGACCATTCTTCTTTCCTACTGAATTTCATTCAGCCTGCAGAGAAAGTGAAAAGAGAGAACTCCACGTGTGCCTGTAACTGTGAAAATGCAACATATCTTCAGTGGAAATGTTACAGATAGCCACGAGAGGGAGCTGTTATGCCAAGGAAGTAAAAGTTAATGGTCGCTGGGGGGATGCGACATTTTCCAACATCCAGGACAGAATATTTAAATCCTTTCTCACTAGAAGATAAGGAAAGAAAATATATTAAGAATATATATGCTTCTAAACTTTTTATAAAATCAAACGTGTTTGTAACAAATTCAGATATTACTCTGACAATCTAGTCATTTCTTTTTGGGAAAATAATATGCAATTATGATATTAAATATTTTCCCCTCAGGGATTCTTTCCCCATCAAGGTTGTTTGCCCTTCTCCATGATTTTTTTCATCTTCATTCTTCTGTTCCTTTCAGTGAAAAGCCATAAAACTAAAATGCATTTAGATATTTTCCCCTCAGGGATTCTTTCCCCATCAAGGTTGTTTGCCCTTCTCCATGATTTTTTTTCATCTTCATTCTTCTGTTCCTTTCAGTGAAAAGCCATAAAACTAAAATGCATTTATTTAGTTAGTTTAATTTCAAAAACAAATGAATACCATTTGATATTTTCAATCAACATACTCTTGTTTCCTGGTCTCTTCCACCTCAATGTAAATTAAATCCCTTTGCTCTCACTATTTTTTCTTCAGACTTACAATTTGAAGATCTAAACAACTCTTGATTAATAATGATAACAAGGTGGCCACTCTCTCAGAAAATCCGAAAGAAGCTAAAGGAGAGTGACCCCCAAGTGTGCCTTTGCCTTCTCAGAGATGACACCATTCGCTGGGGCAGGGGGACCACAGAAGGTGACCAGCTGCAGAGGGCCAATCTACCCTTGAGATGCATGAGGCAGGGAGTCTCCACACAGATGCAGGCAAGCTGCTGAAAGCAGGCATTCCTGTTCCTTCTAGGGCACGGTGCAGGCTGTGTTGCACTAACTCAAAACTGGAAGTGTCCTTTTGAGAAATGGAAAACCTAAAAATAGGCCTGCAGAAAGTACTTTGACCTTGGCTTGAAGTCAGCCCAGTGCTATGACAAGAAAGGACTTTTTCCATGCAGATTATGTTCTTAAAATCCATATTTCATCTGCATACAGACTCCCAGTAAAACCACACTCAGATAATGTGTGCCTTGGCCATCTTTCAACTGTAAAGTCATTATGTTTGGCTCTGGTTATTCTGGACATTAGATATCTGTGTAAGGGTTTCTTTCTGAAATTCCTTGTACGAAATGTTAGAGGTTATAAACTGGATTAATAGTGACATTTAAGCAAATCTGCTATTACTGTGTGTATCCAATACTTAATGATTTTTGGAAAGAATTCAAGGACAAGGCAGGAAAAATGTTGCATTAAAAGAAAATAGAATGTACAAGCTTTAGAATTAACTACAATAAACTGATGATTTCTTTTTGAAGAAATCTATCCAAAAAGGCAAGAAAACATTATTTTATAGTTTTAGTAATTAAATCCAAAATTAAAGGGTACTGTCCTATAACCTTTTGTGTATTTTAGAGTTATAATACTTAAAATGTTCAATAACAAAGAATTTCAGGGGACCTTCATATGTATTTCACATATATTTCAAGGATAGCTTTTAAACTGCAACAAAAAGTTATTAAAGAGGGGGAGAAAAACACATATACTTAGGTAACTTTCTAAGGAACAGCTGCCACCAATTAAACAACAAATACTTTTTAAAGACTCTTGGGGATTCAATGTTCCTTCAGCAGAATGAAAAATCTGGAAAAATGGACTTCATTAGCAACTACAAAATTACTGAAAGGATATTTGAAATTGCATTTAATACCTGCAAAGACAGGAACAATCAGTGGTTTAAAGTTTCACCATAAAGATTGGTAAATAACACTGATTACAGGTCTTATTCAAACAGAAAATAATGAATATGTAACGAAAGGAGAAAAATGATCCAAATTACTCTTAATCTTGGAGTTGTGCCTATTGATTGGCCTGGAAATAATAGTGCTAATCGTATGGTAAGAAAGCCAAATGCTTTAGAAAGTCATTAGCTTTGGGGGAAAGGAAACCCATTTCATTGTACTATTACAGTATTTTACTGAGTAAAGCCTTCAAATAACTATGTATTTAAGAAAATTTTCAGGATTAATCCAACTCAGATAACAGTCCTCTCTACTCTGAAACTCGTAAAACCTATTTAGGTACTCTTTATAATTCATCAAACATTTACTGAACACCTATTGTATGTCTGGCACACCAGAGAACCAAATAAATAATTTAGTATTCTAAAAGATAGTTACTGATCTCACATTGGCTTATTTCTAATAAGCTGAAGAAGTTAATGACCTCCTTGAAATAGTAAATTTACACTTTAGCCTGGCAGTCCTGAAAAACTCTGGCAAAGTACCATGAACAAACATATTTATAAGCAGGAAATACATTAAAGAGACACAAAGTCTTTTTGAAAATCATAATGTCTCATCTCTAGAAAAAGCCTCAAAGGATTTTGAATTTGAAATATCTTTACTTCCTGTTAACTTTTTTGGAGGACCCACACATCCAGTTACAAGTTAAATTGACATTCTTTTAAATCTAGTTTTAAGGCTTTCAATGTATTCTTAGATACTGAGCTTGAAAACTGATCACTCTTATTTTAATTTAAATGGTAACACACGCGCATCTTATTAATGAAAGTAGAGGTATGTAAGTGAAAAACAAATGTTCCTCTCAACAAACGCGTATTGACCAAGGAACTAGTCAGTGTTAAAGTTTGCCAGGTGGGGGCAGCAGAGAGCACTTGGAATGGCAGGGTTAGAGGACCTGCAGACCAGGTGAAAGCTCCCGAGAAATGGGCAGTGTCAATCTATTTGGGGCAAGTTAGCTGCATGGAGAGGCTGGTAACAGGAAGCAGAAGACAGGAGAAGCAAGGAAAGGGAATAAAAAAAGACAATGTAAAGCCGAAAGAGCCTGGTCTTTGAAGTCACGAAAACCTGACTTCTCACACTTACCAAAATGTGTCACCTCAGGCAAAGGACTTAATCTCTCAAACTTGGTGTTTTTCATGTGTAAAATGAGTATAATTTTATTACCATCTGGAAGAATTATTACAAAGTTATAAGATGATGCATGTGAAGTACTTAGCACATTGCCTACCAGTACACAAAAGGGGCTTAACAAATATTCTTGTGAGCTATTATTATTATTTGCTGTTGCTACGAGAGAGGCTGGGAAAGAAAAGCTGACTGCCAGCCTCAGAGAAGGAAGCAAAAAGCTATCTCCAAGAAGTCAAAGCCACGGAGGTGAAGAAAGCAAGGCAAAGGGAACCAGGAGGGTGAGAAATCTCCTCACTACACTTTGAGTTGAGCTGATAGCTTTTTGTACACTAAAATCTTGTACACTTAAATCTGTCCTCTGGGAATGTCCACCTATCCCCACCCTGTCTTAAAGAAACCTTGCTCTGGATCCAGTCATTTCTAGGAGCTGTGCTGGAAAGCAAACCTGGTGTCCTTTCAGATCAAGACCCGGTTATCTTAGAAGTATTTTTTGAATAAGAGGGGAGTGAGAAGCCTGTTCCAGAGAAAGTCTTCCCTAGGTGCACATAGCAGGGCACCCACTGGAGATTGTTAGCTTGTTTGCCAAAACAACTGATTCTTGGAAGTTTTTTTTTAATTTATTTTTTATTCATGTGAATGGCTCCTTTATTTGAAAAAATATGAAGTACCTCTCTCTTGCTCCTGGAGAAGACAGTGAAGCTTCCATACATCTGAGAGCAGGTGCTGCAGTCTGGCAGCATGTTAATGGGAAATATGAACATTTTTAACTGGACTGTGTTCTTGAAGATTAAAGAAATCTTTTTATTCTTTACCAGAAAATGTTGTTTGTCAACTGAATTTCCCCAAACTTACTGTACTTTAAAACTGAAGAGCCCAGATTTTGGGAAATGGACTTTGGGGCATATTGCCAATGGCTTTGGCCGGGCAGTGGGATGGTGGCCATTGTCTGTGGGGGTATGGGGCAGGGGGAGAGGAATGATGAATTTTTCCTTCCTTGATCATCCTGAGGTGGAAGATGAACATGCCTCAGACTAGGGGAGGAGAGAGACTTTTTTGCTGAAAGGGACTGATGGGACGGCCATGGGACTGAGGCTTGCAGAGGCCTAGAAGACCTGTGGGTGAAGCTTGAGTTGGTCCTGGCCGTGCAGAGGCCTTCAGTGACCGGGCTGGGACCCTGACGTTTGTTTAGGGCCAGCTGTATGCCCCAAGAGTCCCGAATGGTCTCTGCAGTTTCAAGTACTCAACTTGATTCCTTTGGCACTTAGAGTTTTTATTAAGCATGATGGTTTTCCCCATTTTAGTAAATGGCATGGCCATATAAATTCACCCAAATGTTCAAACTGAAAACTGAATTCACTGTTCCTTCCCACTTCTCCACTGAATTCATCAGTAAGTACCATCAATTTTGTCTCCAGATAGACTAAAGCTCAAGCCCATGTTCTTGTTTCTCCTCTCTATGGCCTTGATCCAGCTTCCGCTGTTCATACCTGAGTGACAGCAGGACCCTCCCACACCTCCTGGCTTTCTCTCTTAAACCTTCTAGCCCCTTCTTTACAGAACAACATGAGGATTCTTTTTAAAATATAAAGTCAAGTCATTCTCCTGCTTAAGGCTTTCAGTTTCCCAGTGTTCTCAGGATAAAGACTAAGGTACTTAGCATGCCCTGCACGGCCTTGTCTGTTCTTGGGGTGCTTGGAGAGCTTAGTGAGAGCCCTGGCCTCTGGGAAAAGCTGCCTGGAAAGCCCAATTATAGGACAGTGCAAAGTGACCAAAGTGTGGGCTGCAGGGTAGGTGACCAGAGACCATGACACACTTCTTGGGATTCTTTCTGGAAGGGAACCCAGTAGAAGAATGGACTTCCTCTTCCTAGTGATGAAAGATTGTGATGAGATAATAAAGGACATGTGACTAATGGTGTAGGTTGATAAGGTCTGGGGATATATCAGCAACCCACCCAATCTAGGGAAGGAAATGTCTTCACTGTAACTCAAAGCAACCCTCCTTATCTTAGTGTTAAAAACAAGAACCCAAAATTGTACAGCTTACATATAATAATGGCTTCTATTTATCAAGCACCTGCTAAAGGGCTGGCTTTATGCCAGGCATTTTACATATTTGATTACAACAACCTTATAAGGTAATTACTATTATTATCTCTATTTTTGATATATGAAAACTGAGGCTAAAAAGGTTACTAAAAGTCAAATGATGAACAGGGCACACACTTTTTAAAATTACCAAATTTTCTTTCTTCATGAAGAAAAGGGACAAATCTAATGTTTAATTTATCATTAACTGCTGTAGCATATAAAATTGGGTGTTTCTTTGTTTACTGCTTGTCTCTCACCACTAAGATGAGAGAGCTACAGGAGGGGAGGGACTCTGTTTTGTCCACAGCTCCCTTCAGCACATGGAATAGTGTCTGGTCACAGCAGACCTTAAGGAGGGATTTGTTCATAGATTGAAGAAATGAAGTTTGACTCCTGCTTTCATCACTCAGTGAATTCGACTCAGAGGTTTACAAAAGTAAGAAAAATTAATGTGAATATCCCTGTGCTCATAGATTTGGTATCAAAATTTTTTTCTTATTCTCTTCACTAAGGTACCGCTATTAAAATACAGCTATGCCTTTTTCAACTGGAGGTTTCCATTAGCAACAAGAATTAATTAAATTATGAGTCATCAGCAGATGACATACTAAGGCAGATTATCCCCCCACGATTTTTTTTTTGTTTTTCTAATTATAAAAGTAATATAGTAAAGAACACAAGCTAGATTTACTAACTCTAAGAAGCAAAGTATGTACTATTATGAAAAGATTTCCAAGATGTATTTTTAGTGAAACAACAACAGCAAGATGCAGAATAGTGTTCATGGTGTGCTTTTTTCCCCAGGGGATAGTAATGATGGCTACTGAGAGCCTACTATGTGCCAGGCACTGTACTCTCTCATTTAATCCTTTGCACAATGTCATGTTGTTAGGACTGCACCCCCATTTTAAGTAGTACTATTACCCCCATATTAAATATTTTTTTCATTTTTATTTTGAAACAATCCAGAACTTAGAGAGATGTCACACCATGCAAAGTACACACTCACACACACACACATACATATGTACATTTTACATCTATATTTACTTCTATATCTCCGTATATTGAAAGCCATGAAATTGCACCCATAACAACAATTCCATTGCTATACCACGAAGTTTTAGTTTTCTTTTTTTTTTTTATTTGTCTATTTCTCTCCAATAATGAGAAGCCTGGCTTCAATTGTCCTCAATGTATTTACTTATTGAATCAATCCTTCTGAATATATCCAACGTCTTGTTGCCTCCACTCTCCTCCTGCTAGTCTCCAACACTCCACATCAGACCCTCTTGTCTCCCCTTCCCCCCAAGACTTCATTCCCACAGTCAAGGTTCTGACATCCCACACCAACACAGAGGCGCTCCTTCCTGTGCACAGGACCTCCCTACTCCCCTTGGAATGTGACTTCACAACCCCCTGCCCATACCAGGTAAGGACAGCCGCCTTGCCCAGTCAGGGATGGCCTTATGAAACTGGCTCCTGGGGCTCCAGAGTTTTGAAACTGCATCAAATTTCATATGCTAATATCTTCAGTAACCCATTTTTTTAAAGGACCAGCAGTTAGACTGAAAGCATAGATGGCCACTTAGACAATCATTTGACTGAGAATGAAATATAAGGGATAAGAAAAGAAAAAAAAAGAAAGGAAAAAGGAAAAAAAAATTGCATGATGGAGGAAGATATTTCATGAGCTGAATCCCAAGCAGCAAAGTCACCACTGATGTCACAACAGTGTTGCCAGCTAATAATGGGCTGCTTCTTAACTGTCGGGAAATGCAAACAGCACAACATTAAAGTGGTTCTATTTTTTCCATCCTTACAATAGCAACACAGCAACGAGTGCTGATCTTTGAAAGATAAAAGCTGTGAAAATAAACATGCACTTAAGACAAGGGGCATTTGAGTTGTGGTATTTCTTTTGCAATATTAGGTAATATATGAAAATACTCAAACTGCCATTGGGATCACCCTTTGAGGTACCAGTCTGGCTGAAATCACCCACCAATCTCTAATGACCCTGCACAGCTCTGATCTGCACAGTCCTGCCAGAGAGCTGGCTTTCTCTTTTCCTTGCTGGCCTTGGCTAGGTGGCTTCCAAGGTGTCTAAGAAAGCAAAATGCAGGACTCAAAATAAAGAGCAGGTACCCAAGCCAGGCCAGCATTTTCTTCTTACTGCGTTAACCGGTGGTGGCTTGGCCCCTTGTTCCTCTGCCACAGCCAAAGCTGGACTAAGGCCTGCTCTTTCTCTGCAACAGCAGGATTGCCTGTGACTCCAGGTTGACAGTTTATTTTCAGCGCTTCTCACTTTCCATTTTGTTATGACTTCACCTGTTCCCTTGTCTTCACTCTTATCTGTCTGCATATTTTCTAGCAACCTGTTTTAAACCTCATCTCCCTCGTTTAGTATTACTGTTAAGTTTTGTTTCTCCTGCCTTACATCCGTGGCTTCCTCCCTAAGCACTTTGGAAAATGCAGTGAATTTTGCATCAGTAGAAGATGATGAAAGGCAAATCTCCTAAAGCCAGCCCCAGTTTCCTCTTCCCACATGAGTCCGCGTAAGCTAACAGCCCTCCTTTCTTGCTGCTAATTCTTTCCAGTCAACCAGTAAAGAGGTCCCCTCCAAGAAATGGCTTGATTTAGGATCCACTCAAGGGACACAAGTAAAGAATAAAACCTCCTGTTATGAGGTTGCAAATTTCCAGGCATTTGCAACCAGCATTTTGCTTTTTTTAAATACCAGACTGTGGCTTGCAATCTATTTCCCTATTCCAGGTTATAGAAATTCAGAGATCCCTACCTCAAGACCAGAGAAATCCTGAGCAGCCACAAGTGTGTGAATAGGACCAAGGATGCTGTGTCACCCTGGGAAAAGCATCCCAACTAAATCCAAGATCTAGACCATGCTGGATGTTTTCCATGTGTTCTTCTAGTCCACTTATTCCCTTCATCACCCTTCCCTGTGCCCTAAGTAAGGGGCTGACCTGTTAGGCTGTAATGACAGGCTCCTTTGCCTTATAGCTTCTGGTTGGATTCATCCAATGGGAAGCACTGGGGATCAGGAAGAGGGTGGAGCAGTGAGGTCAGGAGGCTGGAATACTTATTCACTGGCTCTCTCTCCATGGGGTCCCTATAGGCTGGCTGAATACCTCACCTCCTGACAGGTAGCCCTCTCTCTCCAGCTTATCACCTTTCTGTCCTTTGTTCTTTCAGGCCTCTACTCAGTAGAGAGTAACAGTTCCCTTCTACTAGCCCAGGGTACTGCACTGCCCCTTGTGATTTTCCTATAACCTGCCAACACCTTTCTTAATAAATAATTCCTATATTAAACTCTCCTCAAATTACCCCATTCGAGTGAACCATCTGTCTCCTGCTGTTAATTTGATGCTTACACAAGATCTCTGCTCAGGCCAGGCAAAATCAGGTATATTTGAGAAATTGCAATCGTAAATGATCAGGAACTTAGCTACCTGGAAACTGAGACACACAGGTAAGAATTAGAGCATCTCTTGGCACACAGAGACAAAGAATCCTCCTTTACTGAGGATTAGTCATGCAGAGTAGTGAATGAATTTACTGACAGCTGGAGGTACTAAGTCCTCCTTTACTGAGGATTAGTCATGCAGAGTAGTGAATGAATTTACTGACAGCTGGAGGTACTAAGCTCAGATTATTGATAATAACATAACATTTACTGTGACCTTATTATAGGCCAGACACCTAATAAATACATTATCACATTTTAGATTATTTTACCCACTTTTAAGATGAGGAAACTGGGAGTATAGTAATGGTTATTGCTGTTTTGTCTACCCAACATCCCTCCCTCAACATTTTTCAGTAATAAAATTGTTTTTTACTACAAGGAACTCATTCTACATGTTTTAAGTAGGGCTGACCCTGACCTTGCCACTCAGAGCACTCCTCTTGCCGTGCACAATGTTTGCTTCAGTGATGGACATGTGATCCAAGCAGATCGGTAAGACTCCCTTGAGGTTTGACATATGGACCTAGGGAAAGATCTAGAAGGATGGTGATGTCATCTGACACTGCTTGAGGTCACCTTTCCCATTGCTCAGAGGAAGCCACCTCCAGCAAAAATTCATATAGTATCAAGCAGTGAAAACCAGAGCAGGAGCAAGAGTGAGCACACAACAGAGATGACCTCATTTTGTTTATACGTCAACTGTCTCTCAAGTCAGTTCTGTTCCTGGGTTCAGTCTTCTGAGCAAACAAATACTCTTTTTTTTTTATACTTAATCTAAGTTGGCTTTCTGTCATCTATAATAAAAAAAATCTTGTAAATATATTGAGACTTACTTACAGAAATTCTTCAGCTGAGTAGTGATGAGCTCAGGCATGTGAGAAAACTACCCATGGTTGGGGAAAAAAATACACAAAAGGAACAGGTGGAACAACCTTTGGAGCTCATAGAGATCCATAAATACTTTGTAATCCCACCAGCCAAATTGGAAAAACCTTGCAATACATGAGACAAGAAGAGTACTCCGAAGTATATTACAGTAGTAGTAAGGAAAAAACACCAGTCCTAGACTTTGTTATTCTGCATAATAAAGCTTAAAAGCAAGCCTTGAAAGGATCAAGCTATTTCCAAGTAAATTAACTATATCCTAGAACAAAGTGCAAGTATATGTACAGAAATACAAGAATATACCTAAAAATGTAAAGTGTTCAATTGTTAGCATCCAATCAAAAATTACCAGGCATACAAAGAAGCAGGAAAATATGGCCTATAATGATGAAAAATCAATTAAAACTGACCCAGAATGACACAGATATTAGAACTAGAATAGTCATGATCATGAAAACAGGTGCTCTGACTTAATACATATGTTTAGATAGTAGGGAAAACAATAAGCATGTTAGGGAAAGACATAGATGATGATAAAAAAGAAGACACAAATCAAACTTCTAGAGTTGAAGAAATAGGGCCGGCCCGGTGGTGCACTGCTACAGTGCACCGCTTGGGAAGTGCGGCGGCGCTCCCGCCAAGGGTTCGGATCCCACATACGGACCGGTTCCCGCTCACTGGCTGAGCGAGGTGCGGGAGCAACACTGAGGGTTGCGATCCCGTTGCCGGTCCTGGTCCGGTATGGGCGCAACACTGAGGGTTGCGATCTGATGCCGGTCACGAAAAAAGACAAAAATAAATAAATAAAATAAATAAATAAATAAATAAAAAATAGAGTTGAAGAAATACAATATGTGAGATGAAAACTATACTGGATAAAATTAAGAGTAGACACTGCAGAAGAAGCATTAATGAATAAGAAGACATGTCAATGGAAACAATTCAAAATGAAATACAGAGGGGAAAAATGGCTGAAAAAATATCAGCAGAGCATCAGTGAGCTGTGGGACAATCTCACGCAGCCTATTATGCATGTGAACATAGTCTCCTAGAAGAAGAGGAAGAATAAGGGACAAGAAAATGTTTGAAGAAATAATAGCTGGAAATTTTCCTACCGTACCGAACATAAACATACCAATCCAAGAAATTCAATAAGCCCTAATGAAAGGAACAGGAAGAAACCATGCCAAGGCAGATCATAGTCAAATCAGGGAGGCCATCTCAATGGGCAGCACTCGTGACAGTCACACCTGACCTTCAAAAGAGAGCACTCACAGAGTATGTCAAGGATGCAGGTGTGCCCTTCACTAATGTACTTCTCAATTTCGCAGTGAGTGAAGGGAATGCCTCCTGGGCCTTCTGGTGGACCATTACAGGGGTGGGACATTAGGTTGCACCTGATAAATGCAGTCCAATGTTCTTATCTCCCTAAGCCTGTGGATTCCCTTTTCCTCATTATGCCAGGGGAGCTCTGGTATGTCATCCTCATTAAGTGTAGGCTACCATGAGTCCAAGTTTTAGTCAATCAGCTGAGAAAGATGTTAGAGCCACTTCCAGCTACATGAGCTAATACGTTAAATCCAGAATCTCTAGGAAGCACACCCATACCAAAGAATTCAACCCAACCTAATATTACACCTTCTTTAAACACTCTCAGGATGTAGTCACATACTTCCCTAGATTTCTGTTGCTATATATTATTAGCAAGGTCTTGAAGTTCTTGTGGCCTTTAAGTTATCTCCTCCCAGGTCATAGTAGGTACTTTTCTCCACCTGGAACATGCTGAGCCAAGGGTCCAAGTGGTAAGAGGGGGTTATTGTGGTGAGTCAAGGAGAATGGACATCCCCTTTCAAGGCATCTTCCCCAGATGAGGGTTTTCCCAGCAACAGGCTTAATGCCATGGTATGTCTTACCACATACCCCATCTCTCAGAAATGGCTGGGCTATCTGAAAGCAGGAATGGCTTACTGAAGACTCAGCTGCAGCATCAACTGGGAGACAACAGCTTGAAAGGATGGATTAGAGACCGTAATATGGTAGCATCTTCTCCATAATCAAAATATGTATGTATGGAAATAAAGGTGTGGAGGTAAAGGGCCAATCTGCTTTCCAAGTTAAGTTCAGGGCTGGCTGGTTAGCTCAGCTGTTAGAGCATGGCACTAATAACACCAAGGTCCAGGGTTTGATCCTTGCACCAGCCAGCTGCCAAAAAAAAAAAAGTAAATTCAAAATTTTACCTCTAAAGAAATGAGAATTTGCAAACAATTTAAAAACAGCTATTTCCAGTTCCTAATCATACTTTTCTTCCATTACTACTAGCAGGCTTTTAAAAATATTGAAATCCAAGGGAATTTTAGTTACCTAAAAATTGGGGACCTTTACACATATTCAATGGTATATTGTAAAATGACAACCTTATAATAAAAGAAATGAGCAAAGATTCCCAAAATGATCAGTATAGTGCCTGGCAGCAAAACAAAAAATAAGAGAGCCAAACACAAAATATTATGTGGTGTCCCAAATATGTTTTCCTGATTCCTTGATAATCTCTCTAGCTCATCCTTTTATTTGATCTAATAATCAGACAAGCAGTTCCCTGATGTTACAGGCAGACAAATTACCCTTAGAGTTTAGGGCACTATTCCAAAGAAATGTTATTAGCAAACACTAGGAAAGGATTCCTGGATGCAGTTTGTCCTTCAGCCAGCAGCACTCTACTACTCGGTGGTGTGAGGACACCCTATTGAGGTTAAAAGTTAAAGGTCAAGTTGATGTTATTCTCTTGGTCCTCATACAGTTAACTAAACAATATTAATCGAGAGGGAAGCAATTAATGAAAAGAATTATGGTTACCTTGTTAGCATGATTAAATAAATGTTTTTTTCAGAATCTACTTTATCATTCAAAAGCATGTCACATTGCCACAAAATTACTTATTTAATTTCTAGCCAGAGAGGATTTCTTTATAACAATTCCCTATTAAACTTCTAATTGCCTCCAGTAAAGGAAACCTAAGAGTAGGAAAAGTATCTGCGCTCCTATGAGTAATAGCTCACCCAACAGGCTGGCTTTCAGGCTTTCTTCTCTGCTGAATTCTAGAAAGCACAAGAAGGAATTATTAGCCACAGCAAATACTCACAGAATATAACTCAAGCATAAAAAATGGCTATTGAAGGGTTAGGATTAGCTGAAGGAATTTTCCTTAGGATCTAATTCTTATCTACAATTTACTTTTAGGGACTCAAAATTAGGCAACAATACACGACAACGTGACTAACACTGACTTCAGATTGGAAATGATCCATCCATTTGATGGGGGCTAAACAAGTTCTAGAGTAACGTGAGAGAATAAATTAATAACATCATTTAGCAAGAAAAGAAGAGCTCAGAACAAATTGGAACCTATGTTTAAAAGAAAAAAGATATTTAGACAACAGTTCTACCTCCTCAAGAGCCATGGTAAACTAAGACACAGTCAAAGCTTTGGTAAACCAAGAAAACTCTTCTCTCCAAAGGAAAGAGACTACATTGTCTCTACAATTGTGTGGGCACAGTGAGCACAGTCTACTGGCAGGGCATCTTCTGCTTTCTCAAGAGTCACAGTACGCACCTTGGTTTCAGGAAGAGCTGGAAAGAGAAAACCAAATAGATTAAGATCCAAACTTTTAAAAAGAGGTTTATGAAAACAGGCATTCCCACACTGAGCTAGGCTATATATATACATGTTGGTAAAACCAATCTGGAGGACAATTTAGCAGTATATATCAAGGGCCTTAAAAATGTGCATGCCTTTTGGATATGATATTTCACTTTAGTTTAAGGAAATCATTAGATTTTTTTTACAACAAAGTTCTTCATAGAAAAAAAAGAAAATAAGATGCCTAAGAAAACAATTCAAGTGTCATTTTGAAAACTATTAATGCTCAGTACGTTAAGTAGAAAAAGAAATCCGAATTAGAAAACAGTGTATCCATTCTTTTTTATTTTGTAAGCCTGTGCATGCATGTGTGTTTGCACATGAAAAAATATGAAAAGACTAGAATAATTTTTCCAGGGTTTTTCCTTTTGTGGTTTCAATTTTTTCTCTAAGTTTTTTTAAAAAGATTTTTTCTTAAAGAGGTATTTAGAGTAGTCAACTACCTAATGGTTAAATAAGGAGTTTGCAAATAAGGCACCAGTGCAGAGCTGCTCACGTAACATGTTCTTCTAAGATACCCTCCCCTGTTGTAATAGCTGCCTGCTTTTCAGGGGACCTGTAGCTGCAAATAATTTGGGAAATTATGCCAATATGTGTTCCATCATTCCTTAATTATTTGTGCCAATTGATGGAAACTGAAATATGGAAAACATCAACAAGATAGTCCTAAATTAATTTCTACTTAGACTTGGAATATGAGCAGATATGTGCTCAGACATGTATTCACCTCCCACTAAACCTCAGGCCTGGGTCCCCCTCACAACCTGGGGCCAGCAGGGCAGCACTAGAGAAGTCCGTAGGAACCAAAGAAAATCTGAGAAACGATTGTTTGGTGATGGAGATTTCGCTCTGAATTGTGGATATTTGTATGTATAAATGCAGAAACATCCATATGTAATCATCCACATATTAATACTCCACCTAGAAGAGTTGATTTTCCATAGCTCTTTGATGAAAAGGGGAGTTTTATTTATCAAGCACTTATCAGAATCCTTCAGATTTGGTAGAAGTGGTGACTGGAATAATGGAAAGAAAAGATGTCTCGGCAGGACTAGTTACATAATTTGAGGGACCCAGTGAAAAATGAAGTCAGTCTCGAGTCTTGGAATCAAGTAGACACAGGATCAAATTCTAGGTTTTTCGTTCACAAGCTGGGTATCTTGGGTAAGCTATTTATTTTACCTTATTTATTATTTTATATTGGGTAAGCTATTATTATCACTTTTCTCTTTTTTTGGTGGCTGGCCAGTACAGGGATCAAACCCTGGACCTTGGTGTTATCAGCACCACACTCTAACCAACTGAGCTAACCATCCAGATCCTATTTAAACTTTCAAAGCTTCAGTTCTGTCATCTGTAGAATGGAAGTAATGTGATTATAGTATCATTCTCAAGATTGCTGTAAAGATTAAAAGAGAGAGCATTCTATAAAGTGCATAGCATAGTACCTGGCTCATGGAGACTGATCATCTTCTTTACCCTGTGTACTGTAGTTGGAGTTTATACTCTAAAAATGCAAGCTTTAAGGGTCTCTCCCTGACTTAAAATTATTTTTGGTTACCCATTGTCTACAAATCAAAATGAAAATGCATATTATGACATATAAGGACCTTCAGTATTCAGGTGTTATCCACCTCTCTAGACTCGCCACCTACCACTCTCCCATATGTATCAAGGTCCAAAATATAATTTGCGATTATTTTTGCTTTTCCTTAAGGGTCAGGAATTATAATAGGCATAGATAACATATAATAAATGTTTCTTTGTGCCAGGCACTTTTGGAGGGGAATACTCACTCTCCACTCCTGACATCTCCTCCCATGAGAAGGAGGTATGTGAGATGTAACACTCTTGAATACTTCCACTGCCTCATTTATGCTCCCCTGGGAAGGAGAGATTTATCTCATTGGTGAGTTTGGAAGAAACTGGATATTGGTAATCCAGCCTTTTTCTCTTTTAGTTGCAAATCTTATAGGCAACATATGCTCTCAATTGATTTTAGGTATGCTGTAAGTTTAGTGGTAAAGACTTTTGTCCAGTGGGGAGACTTACTGTCTAGGTCTGCTTGTTACCAGGTGGTAAGCCTGTCTGTTTCTGGTATTCAGGGTCAAGAAGCCTAAGCTCTCCAATATTAGCTTTATCAATGATAATGGTCTCCTGTCTGACTTATTCTTGTTTGTTTCTTGAGTGGTTCAGAACTTGGGTGGGAAGAATGGGTATTACTTATTGAAGCTACACAAGTCTCCCAACACAGTCTACATTCATTATCTCCTTTAAACCTCATAACTACCACATGAGATAAGCATTTTTAATTAATTAATTTATTTATTTTGGTGGCTGGCTGGTACAGGGATTGAACCCTGGACCCTGGTGATATCAGCACTACATTCCAACCAACTGAGCTAACCAGCCAGCCCTGAGATAAGCATTTTTATTATCCAATTTTTACAGATAAGGAAAGCGAGGACTAGCAATCAAGTAATAGGCATAATCAAGATTTGAACGGGTCTATCTAATGCCAAAAATTATGCTCTTAAATTTTCCCATTTTGTTTTTGCATGAAAATTTAATAATAAACTGATAAGAACTTTCAAAATTTAGGTTAGTGTTGAAAAGAAAGCTAACACAGTATTATATCCAGTATACATGAATTCTATTTGGCAGAAAAGTAAGCCAAGCTAAACTTAAATTCAGCACATGCGGAATTTTATTTTAGGGAGAACAAGCTGCAACCATAATAAAGAACCGTATTTACAGCTAACAGCAATACCCACGCTACTCCATAGGTCTTACACTACAATCCGAAACTACATTTCACAATTCACGAGGTCTGAGAGAGAAACAGTAACAGGTATATTTCTGGAGATTTCTCATTAACAAAACTAGCAATTCTGTATGGAATTGTTTTGTCCATCTTTTCTCAACACATATGCAAGTCATCTCTTTGATGGTGAACCCATGCTAATTTGAACATCTGGATGTCTTCAGTGTTCTGTGAACTCTAACATACCCCACCTATATCCGGGAAGGTCTGATCTCCCTACGCACTTGATGAAAAGAAAGAATTTAGAACATCTGAGGTAGCAGAGGTAGCAGACTGCCTGCTTAGGAGCACCTAAGTAGAGGAAGCTCTGCCTACCCCTGTTCCTTCACGTAGGTATATGAATGAGTCATCAGAATTCACCATACTTGATTATTCATGCTGATGGCAGTTGTGCTAGTAAGAAAAACAACAAAAGGAAGGGTACAATGTCCAATAAGTTTTATATCTTGCAAATTTGATGTGTCCACTTATATCTGTGACTCAACCCCTTCTCCGTATGATCTTAGTTATTGTTGTTATTGTCTTCCATAAAATTTCCTACCAGGACTCCATCCCAGTGCACCTCTCCCACTTTGGGTCACAAGAATGTCAAACATTGTGCAGTGTTTTCTACTTTATCATGTCTGCATCCCTCCATACTTTGTTCATCAAAATATGTTTTTCCATCTGTCGTATTTGTCTAATCCTATTAATTCAATGCACTATATTTCTACCAAGAAGACAATACATACAAATATTCCCAGACATATAACTACTTTTTAATAGATCTTCCTACATTTCCCACATATTTGGCTTGACCTGACATTTCTATTATAATACAATGCTCATCATTCCTGCTTGTCCCTTTAATATTCTGTCCAAAATAGCAACTGGAAAGCCAAGAAAACAGAGGATAAAGAAATGTAATTTGTACTTCTTGTAATCTTTACTATTTATCACATATGCTTTTTTTATAATCACCTTTGTAGCACAACGCATACCTAACAGCCACTGTTAGCTTTTTCATCGGGCCAGTGAATAATGAAAAGCCTGGAGAATCCTGGCTTGGAAATGGAAATCTATAAGGTCATTTTGACACTACTCTATTGGAGAAATCTTTCTTTCCTTTGAGAGAGAAGGTTGACTGATGGCAACCCACAAGAGGTTTGAGAGAACAGTTTTAGACTCAAAACATGGATTTTAATCTATGTGAGTTAACAAAAGGCTTTACTTTTTTTACTTCACCAATATTCATATAACCTGGTGACATAGTGCTATGGTCTGAATGTGCATGTTTCCCCAAAATTTATATACTGGAACTTAATTCCTAAGATGATGGTGTTAAGATATGAGGCCCTTAGGAGGTGATTAAGTCATAAGGGCAGAGCCTTCATGGATGGAGTTAGGCATCCTCACAAAAGGGCTTGAGGAAGTGAGTTTGGTTTTCTTGCCATCCACCTTCCTCCATGTGAGGACACAGCAACAAGGCGCCATCTTGGAAGCAAAGAGCAGCCGTCAATGCTAGCACTTTGATCTTGGACTTTTCAACCTCCAGAATGTAATGAGTTAATTTCCATTCTTCATAAATTATCAAGTTTGAGGTATTTTGTTAGACTGACACATAGGGACTATTTTTTTTTTTAACAGGCAAAGAAATCTGAGACACAGAGTGGTAAGTCACTGGCTCAAGAACACATAAAATGTGATCAAGTAAGTTTTGATGTATAAATTTTGAATTCAAACTCCACTTGTTAACCTGCTGGTGAAAAGTACTTCCAACTCCTAAGTTCCTAGATTGCATGATGTGGAGAATTCAGAAGCACACATCAATTTTGTCTTCCTGCATAAAAGAATATTTGACTCGAGGTTGAGAATTCCGCATCAGAATCTGTGGGCCTTTTACCCTGCCTAGTAGTCTTTAGTTGCTGCCTTCAATCTTCTGCCAACAGCAATCCTTCACCCCTCCGGTTTAAGCAGGGTGTTCTAAATAGTTGTCAGTGGTTTCCGTGGTAACAGACACTTAGGCTTCAGCTTCAAATGCCCCTTTTAATGAGGCAATTTCAAGAATATTTGTGATAAATTACCAGACCACAGACTTAACTGTAGGGAGTTTTGCTCTGGAAAATCTGATAGAAAGAAAACAGAAAGAATGAGCAGCAAATGCAATAGAGCAAATGGGGCCAGATTTGGAGGGGCAAGTAGAAGGGAATGCCAGGTCTGACTACCAAAAGCCAAAGCAGAATCAATTTAAACCAGAGCTTTAAATTATAAATGGTCCCTGAAGGGCTACCTGGCAGGCTAAGCCAGGGTTCCTAGGGAGGAAGAAAGGTGAAGTGAGCGGTGGTTAGGGCAAGAGCTGAGTGTGCCCTGCAGAAAGCTGGTTATTGTAAAGAGCTTCTGTTTTCGGTTTTATCACTGTGGTGCCTGAATGTCAGTAACAATCTTTCTTTCATTTCTCTATTTCTCCATTTATGAAACTAAGAGATACTGCTGCCTGGAGAAGACACAGTTAACTAAAATGTGAGATTTGGCATAAGAGACTTTTATGGCAACATAGATTATCCACATATTTCCAGGACATAGCTGTTCCATTAATGTTCTGGGATTGTGTTATTAATTTCCTATATATTGTACCCATTAAAAATTTCACAGAATGGGGCTGGCCAGTTAGCTAAGTTGGTTAAAGCATGGTGCTGATAACGCCAAGGGTCAGGATTCGATCCCTGTACTGGTCAGCTGCCAAAAGAAAAATAAATAAATTTCCTATATATTGTACCCATTAAAAATTTCACAGAATGGGGCTGGCCAGTTAGCTAAGTTGGTTAAAGCATGGTGCTGATAATGCCAAGGGTCAGGATTCGATCCCTGTACTGGTCAGCTGCCAAAAGAAAAATAAATAAATTTCACAGAAGACTAAATGGACTTAAATACACTGCTACACTATTACATGGTAAGAAACAACTCATAATTACCCAAAGGAAGACATATCAGTCATCCTTGTAATGTTTTAATACAAAAGCATGCCTTCTCTGTATGGGATAGCTTACGTTTATACCTGGTCAAAGGCAAGAGGGTTGCCTGAAAGAGCATTCACTTACACTGTAAGTGTCTTGCCAGTCTCCTTAGGTCTCTACAAGAGTGTCTTACTCTTGCTGCTCACAGAAAGCACCAGGGAACAGATGCATTACAGTTTGTGACAGGAGAACAGCCTGTGGATTCCGCCTACTCCCTCCAGTCCATCTGGGAAGTGGGTGAGACAGGGAGCCCACACAGAGGGGGGCTCCTGGGAATCCCTTAGGGTACCATGGCTATTGGTGCTTTATTTTCAGTAGATGGCACTGTGTCTACTGAGATAAGCAAAGGAAGAATCTAGATGGGAAATCTAATTGTTTCTAGAGAAAGCACACTGCATGTGAGAATGCATGGCATTTTTCTGAGTTAGCTACATGATAACATAAATAATATTCAGTATTCATGTTAGCACTCTCTTCAGAGCTCAAGGAACATTATGATTTGTTATTCTGGCTCAGACTCAGGGCTATGGTGGAGCCTAGGGCCATCCTATGAGGAATGTAGTTGGGATAAGAATAAATCACTCTGAATGCTCACCTACTTTATCACTCAGCATCTGTACTCCATCTGTGCCCCGGATCTCCACCCTGTGCACTGGATCTTCCCCTTTACCCCAGACAGGAAACTCTGGCATCCCAGTTCCTGCCCGGCACCCAGGAATCCTCACACCCCAAGAGTGAAGGCAGCCAGTGCAGTTTCCTGCACATTGGTGGTCCTGCATAGCAGACACTGTCAGTTGTCCATCTATCCTTTTTCCTTTCTAATTGATGTCCAATTGTTTTTTCTCTCTTCTGATTGTTTCTAGAAAAGTAGACTCCAGCACCAGCACATGAATCAGTTTTATTTTAAGCCAACTGTGGTCTTTTAAGTGGGAGGAGAAAACTCTAAGTTCGCTTCTTAGAAAATGAACTGTAAGCACATTATAGAGGAAGGAGTAGATGTGGGCCAAGCACTACACTATGCACTTGATATAACACTCTCTTTATTATTCCTTACAATAATTTTGAGATAGGTGCTATGCTACCCATTTTACAGATGAGAGAACTGAAGTGTAGAAAGCTTAAACAACCCACTTTGAATCACCCTTGGTACTGACAGGGCTTATGATGAAGATTCTGACCATTTGAGAAGTCTGCTGCGAGACTTCTGGGAATGGGACATGCATGAAGCAACTTGTCATTTCTGTCTCTTGACATTGTCTTCTGAATATCAACCCTGGAACTGTAGCAGTCATCTTGACACAATGATGAGATCCAACCTAAGAAAACAAGATAAAAGTCTGAGGGTGACAGAACAGAATGACAGAAAGAACTTGGGGCCTTGATGATACTGTTGAACTGCTAAATTACTCACCCCTTGAAGTTCGATTTATGTTTTAGCCTCTTTGACATAAGTCTTCCATTACTTGTAGCCCAAAATATCCTAACTAATGCAACCTAACTACCCTAGTTACTTTAGGTGACTAGAAAAGGGATTAGTGCCTGAGCCAAAGGCAGCCATCCTAGAGTAACTGCCAAGGAGGTGGGATATGAGAATCCACCCATCAGGGTATCTATTGATATTGGCTCATGTCTAATGAAACCAACCAGATCCTTTCTGGGGGAGTCTGAGTAACAACATTTTCTTACATCCTCAGGAACTTCTCTCAACCCATCTCTCTTCTGTATCTTCAATGTTTTCTGTTTATGCTAGCACCTTCTTAAAAACCATTTAAATTTTTCATATTAAAAACTAACAAAACATCCTTTGTCAAATACAGAACTTCTTGTAATACCACTCTAAGTATCTTCTCTCTTTCACAATTCATTTCTTAAAAATAGTTGTCTTCGGTTCCTGTCCTTCAAGTCACTCTTCAACCCAAGGCAATTTACACCTGCAGTACCCCAACAGGACAACGGCTATTATAGACATCACAAAATAGTGGTAAAATAGGTTGTCTATTACTAAGTAACAAACTGCCCTAAAACTTAGTCATTTAAAACAATAGCCTCCTTTATGATCTCTCCTGATTCTGTGGGTTGGCTAGGCCCAGCTGGACAATTCTTCCGTTCCACATGGAGATGCAATCACCTGGAGGAGCTGGAATATCCACTACGGCTCATTCACAAGCCTGGCAGATGGTATTGGTGCTTGGTTGGGAACTCAGCTAGAAGTCAGCCCTTCTCTCTCCAGCCTCTCTACATGTGGGCTTCCCATAGCAGAACTAGGTTGCAGGAGAGAGAGTTACAACTTTGCGAAAGTAGGAACTGCCAGGCCTCATAAGTTAAACAACCTAGCTTCTGCCACATTTTATTGGTCAATACAGTCCAGTCCGGATTCAAGGGAAGAGAAAAAGTTTTCACTCTTTGATAGGGAGAACAGCAAAGATTCTGCAACTATCTTCCATGTACCATGCTATTAACGACCTTTCTTGTTGTTAAATCCAACGAAAAATATTGCAGTCCTTATTTTTGTGGAATCTCCATTCTAGAAATAGTTTGTTCTTTGAACTTCCATGACAACACTTTCTTCTGGCTTTTCAAGTCTCCTTGGTTTTTCAGGTCTGGTTTTTCACTTTCTTGTGAGGAATTTTCTTCTTTTTCTCTAACTCAAAATATTATTGTTTCTTGGGATTCCATTCTTCGTTCTCTTCTACTATCTCTATTATCTCTTTTATTAAAACTCTTACTGGACATTCTAATAAACTCTCAAGGCTACATACTAAACACCAAATCTCTACTTGCAGCCCATATTGTTCACTTAGTTCTGAACCTAGATATCCTTCTTACTGAACATCTCCTGTCTCCATTTGAAGAGCCTACGAGCATCACAAATTCAAAAGGTCTGAAATTGAGCTCATTGCATTTCCCCCCAAAGCTCCTATTTCAACCACATTACCCTTGGTTATGTGACATAGAAAACTAATCATTTTTTACTCTTCTCTTTTCCTCAACCCTACAGCCTATCAATCACTGTAGCTAGTTAATATTATCTCTTTATTAACCTTCAAGTTTATTAAGTTGTTTATACCTTTTCTCCAGCACTTCAGTACTGAACTATAGTTTACAGCACTATCATCTTTTACCTTTATTCCAGCATCTTCTGTATAGTCTTTTCACCTGCAGATGGGCCTCCTCTTTAATCTAGTTTTCACACTGAAGCCATACAGAAGTTTTTAATTGTAAATTCAGATCATATTGTGCTTAATTTGGCAACATATACTCAAACTAGAACAATTTAGAGAGGACTAGCATGGCCCCAGTGCAAGAATGACTTAAAAATTTACAAAGCATTCCATTTTTTTTCCATGTTTATGGGCACACAATATATAAAGGTGTAATTTACATGATGATAACAGCATGTATGAGGAGAACAATTTAGAGAGGACTAGCATGGCCCCAGTGCAAGAATGACTTAAAAATTTACAAAGCATTCCATATTTTTTCTATGTTTATGGGCACACAATATATAAAGGTGTAATTTACATGATGATAACAGCATGTATGAGGGGAGAGGGAATAAATCATATGGGAGAAAAGGTTTTGTCAACTAATTGTAACTAATTTGGTATTGATTTGAACTGGATTATTATAAATTAAAATGTAATTATGATCCTCTTAGCATCCTGTGATGGCTAATTTTATATGCCAACTTAACTGGTCTAAGGGGTGTCCAGATAGCTGGCAAAGTGTTATTTCTAGATGTGTCTGTAAAGGTATTCCCTGAAGAGGTTAGCATTTGAATCAGCAAAGATTCACCCTTACCAATGTTGATCGGCATCATCTAATTTGTTGAGGGCCTAAGTAGAAGAAAAAGGCAGAGCAAGGATTAATTTTCTCTCTTGAGAAGAGACAGACATCTTCTTCTGCCCTCAGACATTGGAGCTCCTGGTTCTTGGGTCTTCAGACTCCAGAACTTAGACCAGCACTCCCTTACTCTACCCAAGTTCTCCAGAATGGGAGTTACACCAATGCAGCACTGCTACCACTGATGTGATTTTCCTAAATGTTGAAATGGATTTATCAAACATGTGTAGAAAATACTTGGTATTTATTTGCAAAATGAAGTTAAGTTCTACATTCAGATAACTAAAAACTTTTCTTTTCCAGCTAAATATATGTCTTTGGTAGACATCAACAAGTATGCAGGATGTGGAACAATTTTTAACTGGTGCATGCACCAGGGAAAGGCTATGCGAGAACAGAGCAAGAAAGCTTCTGTCTGCTAGTCAGTAAGGGAGACTTCACCAGGAACTGAATTGACTGATACCTTGATCTTGGACTTCCCAGCCTCTAGAACTGTAAGAAATAAATCTCTGTTGTTTAAGCCACACAGTACAGTCTATGATATTTTGTTATGGCAGGACAAGCTGACTAAGACATAAGGCATTCAGTGAACAATTATAGTCCAACAAAGTAGATAACCTAAATTATATGGACAAATTTGTAGAAATTACCAAAGATGATTGAAGAAGAAATAGGAAAATAACAAGTAAAAAGCTTGAGTTAGTTATCAAAAAATGTCCAGCAAAGAAAATCCCAAGACTATATGGCTTTACCAGTGAATTCTACCAACATTTAAAGAAGAATTAATGCCAATTCTTCATAAAATTTTGCAAATCATCAAAGAGGAGGGAACATTTTATAACTCATTATTAGAGGTCAGTATTTCCCTGATATAAAAGCAATACAAAGGAAAAAAAAACATAACTACACACCACAGTCCTTATAAATATAGAAGCAATATTTCTCAACTAAATAATGACAAACTAAATTCAACAAAACATATAAAAGGACTTTATATCATGACCAGCAGGAATCATCACAGGAGTGCAAGGTTGGCTCAGCATATGCAAATCAATCAATATTAATAGACTAAAGGCAAAAAACCCACATGATTATCTCGATAGACGCAGATAATGCATTTCACAAAATCCAACATTCTTTCATCATAAAAAAGAAGACTGAAAGTTTTCCCCCTTAGATCAGCAACAAGACAACCACCTTTCAGTCTGACATTACTTTATGATGATAAAATTATATGCATTGTGATTAAAAATACTTTTTAAATGATATGCATGGTATGACCCAATTTTTATTTATTAAACAAGTATATATGGTGCACAGAAGTGAGTTTAGAAGGCTAAGCACCAAGATGCTGGAAGTGGTAATCCTGGGATGGTGGCAATGCTGGTGACATATACAGATATATTTGTTTTTTATGACAACTTTATTGAGATATAACTCACAGGGTATATGATCCACCCATTTAAAGTGTACAATTCATTGGGTTTTAGTACAGTTATGCAAGCATTACCACTATCTAATTCCAGAATATTTTTTATTAGTACAAAAAGAAATTTTTACCCACTACAAGTTACTCCCCACTTTACCCTTCTCCAGCCCCTGACAACCACTAATCTACTTTCTGTTTGTGTGAATTGTCTTTTCTTGATATATACTATATAAATGGTATCATATAATATGTGGCTTTTTGTTTCTGGCTTCCTTCATGTACCATAATGTTTTCAAAGTTCATCCATATTGTAACATGTATCAGTACTTTTTTTTCATGGCTAAATAATATTCCACTGTATGAATATGTAACAAAATTTGTGTATCCATTAATCAGTTGATGGACACTTGGGTTGTTTTCATGTCTTGGCTATTATTATTAATACTGCTATAAACATTTATGTACAGGCTTTTGAGTAGGCATATGTTTTTATTTCTTTGGATATGTAGTAGGTGTTTGTTAACATTATAAGAAATTGCTGAACAGTTTCCAAAGTGACTGTGTGTTTTATATTCCCAACAGCAATGTCTGAAAGTTGTAGTTGCTCTACGCCCTCTCCAACAGTTGGTTTGATTAGTCTTTTTAATTTTAACCCTTCTAATGGATGGGTAATAATATATCATTGTGGGTTTTTTGTTGTTTTTTTTGTTTTGGGAGGGGTTTTTTGGCAGCTGGCCTGTACAGGAATTCAAATTCACTGCAGTTTTAATTTGCACATGCCTGGCAATTAATGATGTTCAGTATCTTTTCATGCGTTTATTGGTTATTAGTATACCTTCTTTTTCAAAGTGTCTTTTCAAGGATTTTGTCCATTTTTAAAACTGGATTTTTTTTTATGCTGATTCATAGGAATTTTCCTATATTCTGAACACAAGTCTTTGTGAATATCTTCTACTAGTGGCTTGCCATTCATTTCCAACTTTGAGTCAAGACCTATTAGACTCTCCACACTGGGAAGCCCTCGAGCTTTATCTTCCATCCTCCATCCCCACTTCCTGTGAAACCATTAAAAATGAAATATCAAGATCACCAAATTTTAACAAATATCTCTGATATGAGTTGGATGTTTGTCTCCTCCAAAGCTCATGTGGAAATTTGATTCTCAATGTGGCAGTGTTGAAAGGTGGGGCCTTTAGAAGGTGATTGGATAGTAAAGGCTCTGCCCTCATGAATGGATTAATCCATTAATGGGTTAATGGATTAATGGATTATTATGAGTATGGAGTGGTGGCTTTATCAGGAGAGCACATGAAAAAGTTCTTACCATTCGCACCATGTACTTGCCCTGGGACTCCGTCGAGAGTTCCTACCAAGAAGAAGGCCTTCACCAGATATGACCCCCGGACCTTGGACTTTCCAGCCTCCCAAACTGTAATAAATAAATTTCATTTCTTTATAAATTGCCCAGTTTCAAGTATTCTGTTATAAGCAGCAGAAACCGAACTAATAAAATCCCTAAGGAAAAGCCACCCATTTAGCACTTTCCTTTCCTCTTAAGGAGTTCCATGTCAACTTTACTTTTGGCCTCTTGGAATCTTTACTTTCTTGGCAGCTCGATAATGTGTTTGAAAGTTGTAGCTTGTGTTTTACATTTTATGTGGCAGTATTATTGCTTTGAGGGGGAAGATTATCGCTTCCCTTGTAGCTGGCACTCAGCATGTGACACAGTTCTGGCCAATAAGATAGAAAAGGAAGTTTTCTGGCAATGATCCTTTCCTCCCCCTTCCCTTTTTCTGCGGTGGCTATAGATGTGAGACCCAGGGATGGTGCAGCCACGTAATTCATGAGATGATGAAATAACAGATTTGCCAAGGATGGCAAAATGGAAAGAAAACAGGAACTGTAGACATTGACATCATGAGCTGAATGACCAAGCCTAGGTGGCCTAACTCCAAATTTTTTAGTTAAAAAAAAAGTTACATACCCTAATTTTTCTAACTACTGTTGGTTGGGCTTTCTGTTACTTATGGTCAAAAGTTAGAGTTATTTTTACATATTTAATATTTCATCATTCATCATCCATCTGATCAATAAGCATATGTTAAACACATACCAAGTTCCAAGCACTGTTTGTAGCAAAGTTTCTCAGTAGGAATGGAATTACCATTAGTTAGCATTTTAAAAATTTATGGGAATGTTTTTATAGTGTCACAATAACTGGAGGCTACTGGTATGAGGTGGGTTGGTACGGGGAATACAATATTTCCTAAAATGTATGGGACTGTCCCATGCAGTAAGTATTGTCCCACATTCTACATATATTTCGATGTCTACTGAAGACATAGCTGAAAGAGGTATTTTGAATTATCTGAACTTACAACTTAACTGCATTTTGCAAATAAACACCAAGTATTTCTTGCATATGTTTAATAGATCCATTTTATCAGAGATTCACCATAAGTCGTTCAACATTTAGGAATATCATATCACCAGTAGCAATGCTGCATGTGGTTTTAGAGTTTCCAATATAACACATCTGTATCTGGCCACATTTATGGCTGTCTTGTTTACACTGATTCTACATATAGGTGCAAGCATCTGATTATGTTATTATGTCTGCCAAGTCATAGCTAGACATTTAGTTATTGAAATACATACTATTTTATTATAAAAAAAACATTGCTTTTTTACTCCTTTATATTATAATTAGGTCTTGTGTTGTTTTTTGAAACTATATTCATATGTAGATTACATTATCTATTAATTTAATGACAATTGTAAGCAGGTCTTATAAAACATCTATTATAAAAAGGGGAATTGGGATTAGAAAGCACTGAGAATCACTGATTTTAATAGTAATCCCATATCTTTAAGAAATTTTTATAAGAAATTGTTATAATAGTATTTAGTATTTTTTATTCAAGATGACAAAAAAATGTCTACAGATGAAAAAAAAATTCCTCCTTGTTTAGAAAACTTGACCTTCGGCAAGAATTGCCTGCTTGTGGATTTTGAATATCTGAGTTTATGTTGTATGGCTGTTTGACTCAGATCACATTTGGCTCTACTAGGCAGCAGAAGTTCCTGCCACTCTCCCAGCTCCTGATGCCTGCTGGGGAGGGTTGTGAAGTCATCTTTGCAAGAACTTGGATTTATTTCTCTTAAAAC